>NC_056527.1:81428051-81543726 GCF_019175285.1 Sceloporus undulatus | reverse complement strand
GCCCATAGAGAAGCATTGGAGGATACTTGCCCATAGGGAAGCATTGGCGGATACTTGCCCATAGGGAAGCATTGGAGGATACTTGCCCATAGGGAAGCATTGGAGGATACTTGCCCATAGGGAAGCATTGGAGGATACTTGCCCATAGGGAAGCATTGGAGGATACTTGCCCATAGAGAAGCATTGGAGGATACTTGCCCATAGGGAAGCATTAAAGGATACTTGCCCATAGAGAAGCATTGGAGGATACTTGCCCATAGGGAAGCATTAAAGGATACTTGCCCATAGAGAAGCATTGGAAGATACTTGCCCATAGAGAAGCATTAAAGGATACTTGCCCACAGCGAAGCATTAACGGATACTTGCCCATAGAGAAGCATTGGAAGATACTTGCCCATAGAGAAGCATTAACGGATACTTGCCCATAGAGAAGCATTAAAGGATACGTACTTGCTCATAGGGAAGCATTGGAGGATACTTGCTCATAGAGAAGCATTAAAGGATACTTGCTCATAGGGAAGCATTGGAGGATACTTGCTCTTAGAGAAGCATTAAAGGATACTTGCCCATAGAGAAGCATTGGACGATACTTGCCCATAGAGAAATATTGGGTGCTTTTTTTGGGCTTCTGCCTCTTCTCCTCTTTCCACACTTTTGCCCCCATCCCCATGATCACCATCACCCCAGGCAGTCTGAATGGCTCTGAACTCTGCACATGTTCAGGGAAGAGCACTCTGCCACCTGGGGTCCAGGAAAAGCCTAGCTCCCAATCCATTGAGGAACATAGAATCATAGAAGAGTTGGAAGAGAGCTCAAGAGCCATCCCCTGCCATTGCATAGGGAAGATGACTGGGTGTCCACCTTTTCCAGGACACATCCTTCTGTCCAGAAGGAATTCCAAAACATCCCCCATTTGGAGCATGACTAAGAAGCATGGATTTACACATATAGGAGTGTTTTTAGGTTTGATTTGGTCATGTCCTCCATTTCTTGAACATCATTTTGTGGTGCCCTGTCCTCCTTTGCAGTTATTACTTCTGGTCACCCTGCTTCTGTCCCCACTTTTGCCCCCACCATATTTTAAAGGAAGGAAGTGGTAAAACTACCTCTGAGTATTCCTTGCCTGAGAAAGCCCTGTGAAATTCATGAGGCCACAATATGTCTACAGGCAACTTGAGGGCACATATATCCACACACCCTGACAATATCCCTAGTTGCACCAGTTTATGAAGCACACTTCAATCCAATGTACTTTCATAAAATCGTAGAGTTGATAGAGACCACTAACGCTATCCAGTTCAACACTCTGCTGTGCAGGAATACACAATCAAAGCACTACCAACCAACAGATGGCCATTCAGCTTGTTTAAAAACCTCCAAAGGAGGAAAGTCCACTACTCTCCAAGGTAATACATTCCACTGTCGACCAGCTCTTACTGTCAGGAATTTCCTCCTAATGTTGAGGTGGAATCTCCTTTTCTGTAATTTGAACCCATTAATCTGGGTCCTAGTCTCTGGGGAGTTTATCAGACAAGAGAAATTGGAAGTATAATCCAATGGCAATCCAAACGCAATCATGGGGTTTCACGTTATTGTGTGATAGACTACCACACGCAATTTCAGGCAATGGCAAGCTATTTTCGGGAAATGGCAAGTCAGTTCGAACGCAATTCGAATTCACGTAAATTCACTCAACTAGCAAATTCACATGAATGCATTCTGGTCCCACTTTCTTTTCATTCAAAATAAGAGAAAATCCTCCCATGTGATAAACTCCAGGAGCATCAGAAAACAAGCTTGCTCCATCCTCAGTATGCATAAAGGTAAAAAGGTAAAGGCAGTCCCTTGACATGAATGTCTAGTCATAATCAACCGTATCTCTGTTTCTAAGCCGAAGAGCCAGCATTGTCCAAGGACTGTTCTGGTGGTCATGTGGCCAGCATGACTGCACTGAACGCTGTTACTTTCCCACTGAGAAGTGATACCTGTCTATCTACTTGCGTTTGCATGCTTTCGAACTGCTAGGTTGGCAGAAGCTGGGACTACTGACAGGAGCTCACTCTGTCATGCAGCACTTGGGCCTTGAACTGTGTCAACCTTCTGATCTTCCGATCATCAGAACTGGCATCTTAACTACTAAGCCACCACATCCCCTGAGTATGACATACATTCAAGTATTTAAGCTCTTAACCTATACTGGACACAGTATTCCAGGTGAGGTTGACCAAAGCAGAATACAGTGGCACTATTACTTCGCTCAATCTAGACACTATACTCCTATTGATGCAGCCTAGAATTGCATTGGCCTTTTTAACTGCTGCATTGCATTGCTGACTCATGTTCAGCCTGTGGTCTACTAAGACTCCTAGATCCCTTTCGCATGTACTGCCATCAAGTCAGGTTTCACCCATCCTATAGCTGTGCATTTCATTTTTACTGCCCATGTGTAATATCCTACATTGCTCCCTATTGAAATTCATTTTGATAGTATTGGCCCAGCTTTCTAATCTATTAAGGTCATTTTGAAGTTTGATACACTCCTCTGCGTTATTAGCTACTCCTCCTAATTTGGCGTCATCTGCAGATTTGATAAGCATGCCCTCTATTCCATTATGCAAGTCATTGATAAAGATGTTGAATAGCACTGAACTCAGGACAGAACTCTGTGGCACCCTGCAAGTCACTTCACTCCAAGGTGAGGAGGAACCATTATTCTGACCCTTTGGCTTTGGTTGGTCAGGGAAATGGACAACTCCCAGCATTAACCAACAAAAGGCATTATGCAGACTGTTCTGTTTTTCTACTTTTTAGTGGATTTTGTTATGCAGAGGTTGAAAAGAGGTGGAAGGAAAGAAAGTAACAAGTGGAAGAGTACAGCATCTGAGTACCCCGTAAACCTCTGTGAATTAAAAAGACCATCCTAAGGAATTTTCCTGCCTGAGAAATGGAATAGCAAATGGTATGTTACATCTAACTCCATGGGGCTTCCAGAGGAGGACCAGAGTCCCTAAACTAAAACAGTGGCCACTGTGGCTCCTGTGTCCAATGGAGTGGTAAATCCACTTTGTGTTTTATCATGAACCTTAAAAGAACTATCCATGTGCTGTGACCCTACTGTGGGAGAGAAGCTTCAACACCATGGATAGTTCAACTAAAGTGCAGACCACAAACTGTGGCAACATCCTATGGAATCCTTGGATTAGCAGTTTAAGGAGTAGTATTTAGAGTTTTCTATCACAGAGCTCCTTTGGTGTCTCACCAAACTACAAGCTACAGGATTCCTCATGATGTTGCCATATCAGTTAAAGAAGAATCATAGTGCTATAATTGTGTAGCATCAAAAGGCCTCTGAATTCTGTCCTGTCCTGCCCTGCCCCACATAACATTTCATGCAGAAGCCACCCCTAAGTCAAGATGCATGGTACTCAGAGCCAGCTAAGGTATTTTTGATACATTAACTAGAAAATCTCACAATCCCCTGTTCCTGTCTCAAGACGTAAAAATATAATAAATTTGCTTCCCTTTCATGACATCCAAAATCTGTTGCCTGAAGCAATTGCCTCAGTCTGCCTAATGGTAGGGCATAAACCTGTGCATGAGGAAAAGCCACTGTATACCAAAAGCTCTGTCTAGAAGTACCTTTAGGCAGGAGTTCAATTATTCCGCCACACACAAGCATGCACACACACACACTTTTTCAACCACATGCAGAAATATCATATACAGTGAGATTACCTGATTCTAGTGATCTGTATACTAGAACAGGGGTAGAAATCATGTGGCCCTCCAGATGTAGTTGGACTGCAAGTCTCATCAGCCCCAGCCAGTAAAGCCAATGATAGTGAACGCTGGAGTTGGGGTCCAACAAACTCTGCAGGAACACATGTTTTCCACCCTTTGGAAATAGTGCTTGGGAAAAGTTGGCTTTGGATTACAGTTCCTAGAATCTCCCAGTCACTGCTGGACAGGGCAGTCTGGCAGCTATAGTTTCTTTTCAGGACTTCCTCCTGTTTAGTATTGACATACTAAAGTCTGATCATCCCATCCTGGTATTTTCAAAACCATGTATCTGCACCTGCCAACTTGTTCACCCATGTTTATGACAGAAATTGGAATTTCAATTCACATTCCTGACTGTGTGTGCATTGTTGAAAATGAAAAAAGAATGGTAGGCAATTCACTCAACCTTACACACTCATGACCTTGGATATGCAACCAAAGTTCATTCCTTAATTCATTCCTTTGGTATCTGTTTGCTCTTATTCATAGTGAAAGAAAGCAATCTGAGTTTTAAACAGAGAAAGAAAGAGAGATCCTCATCTTTATCCATCATATCTCAGGATTAGATATAATTGCATGTGTAATATATGAATGAGAGCCAGTGTGGTATAATGGTCTGAATATTGGATTAGGACCCTGGGGACAAGGGTTCAAATCTTGGCTCGGCCATGTAAACCCACTGGATGAGCTTTGTCATGTCACACGCTCTCAGCCTCAGAGAATGGCAGTCACAAACTCCCTTTGAAGAAACATGCCAAGAAAACCGCATGATAGGTTCACCTTAGGTCACCATAAATTGGAAATGACTGGAAGGCACACAACACACACAAAATAATCCATGCCAACTTTCAGACAGTGTACATTGGGCCCTTCATATCCACTTCCAGGTTTGCTTCCAGGACTTCCTCTGCATACCAAAATCTGTGAATGCTGAAGTCCTATTTTATACAATGACATAGTAAAATGATGTCCCTTGGTTTAAAAAATGGCAAAATAAAGGATTGGGGTTTTTTTGGAACTTATATATATATTTATAATGTTTTCAAGCTGTGGATGGTTGAATTTGTGGATGAGGAATCTATGGATACAGAGGGCTGACTGTACAAGTCTTATCGGTTTTATAACATTCAGGACTCTTATTCGGATTCTAATTTCACTTAATATTCCCACCATCATGAATACTGATGGTTAAACTAGACTTTAAGGGGAATGCTTAGTCTCTGAAATTCAACTTATTTTCTTCTTACAGCAATATTTCCTTGCAAAAATTTGCCTCTACAATCAGACTTGCAAATTAAGCCTTCCAATGACAAAGCAAAGCATACTCAATACAAGATATGTAGGTAAGGAATGTATTATCTAATGGCAGACATCTTTCGCCACTTGAGGGAGCAGCACCTCTTCTTAAAAAGCACTAAACATATCATTTGGTTTGCTAAGTGTATCAACTGGCTTGATCCCACAAAATCTCTCCATCAGGTATCTTCAATACAAACATCTGCAAAGGGCGGGCTTCATGCATACGGCTGAATGCAAGAAAACTGTGCAGATGTTCTTGCCCTACTTTCAGCCAACAGGGTGGAGCAACTTAAAATCTCTTGTCTGGGAAGGAGCTACTCAGCACAATCCCTTCACTGTTGTCATGTTAGAATAACCAATATGTTAACTCCTCATTGGGGCTACTCTCTATAACAAATGACTGAACGTATGCACATTCACTCTGGAAACATTATACTATCGTTATAATTACAACAAGTTGCTAGTCGATACAATCAGAACTTGGGGAAATTACCTTTTTAAGATCCAATTTGCAGAATCTCCCAGCCTGTATGGTCAGTGACCATGCTGGCTATATTCAGAGATAGAGAGAGAGAGAGAGGATTAACCACTTTGAATCTTAAAAGGAGAAACAGACTGTTTTCACAGATCAAAGGAGGTTAGTGCTTAATAGGAACCTTACAGTAGTGGCACATCAGCCCTTAATGCTAATGCCAAGGTCATTGTCTAACACAGAAGGACTTTTAAGAAACAGTGTAGCTGAATGAAGGATTGTGCATTCTGAATCTCCAACTCCCCTTTGTAGAAAATAACCAATGAACAGGATGCAGCTATGCTCTCCCTACAGGTACAGAAAAGGAAAAGAAATGGGGAACAGCAAGATCTGAGTAAGAAATGTTGATGCCTGTTGTAGCAAATCCAAACAACCACAGGCAACCCGCAGATTGAGGCACAATCTGTAGGGAAGTTTTTAAAAAATAATAAGCTGCTCAGACTACTACTGTGGGGCAGAAAGCCTATAGGGGGGAAAATAGGGGACATGCTGACCTGAGCCTTTGAGAAATGAGACTGGCTCTGCTTGCTGTGACAGATGTGTGGCTGGTTTGCAATCAAACCAGCAGATTAAGCCTTGGGGGAGTTTAGGGGCTTCTGTTTTGATTATCAGCTCAAGCACTGAAAGCTACACAGAATTGATTCCTTTTCTAGATCTGTTGTTTTCATTTTCACACAAACACCCCACTGAGCAGCAGGGGGATGGCTACCAATGAGTGGCCTAAAAAGCAGCCCCTAGCCCTGCTGCCCTCCATCTACAGCAAGGTCAACGGCAGTCCTGGGAGGGCCTTGAAGAGTGGGGCAGAAAAGAATTAAAGAAATGTGAGCATCAGCATCAGCTGAGCAGGAAACATGGGAATCTGACAGACGAGAGAGGGAATTTGGAGCATGGTCATCCCCTTAGATTGTTTCCTTGGCCAGTTTTGATCAATTAAATTGATTACTTAATTAGATTGATTAATATGTTCTATCTATTCACATCCTTTATCAGCACACAAAGTGAGTGATTATATCACAATGGGTCTTTAGTTTTTCAGTTCATCTTTGCTTGTTTGTTTTTTCATTATACCTAACAAGTTCAAAGTGGTGTGTCTGGCTTGCCTCCACCTCACTTTATTGTCACAACACCCCTGTGAGGTAGGCTAAACAGAGAGGATGTCTGGCCCAAAGATCATGACTCAATAGGAACTGTTACCCTGATCTCTCAAGTCCCAATTCAACACTTAAACACTACATCACACTAGTAAGCTGCAGAAATAGCACTAGAAGATTATATTATTATTTATGCCTAAAGCCTAATAGAAAGCGAAAATCTTCCCTGTCCTTTTATAGCAAGTATTGCTGAGCTTTAATGTCACAACTAATTCCCCACAAAGATACATCCTCCATTTCCATCATGGGTCCTTTGTGTTCCAGATGTAGTAAGATCAAAACTCAGGCTGCACATTCTGCTTTATGTAGCCCAAGACCAGATGTAATACAGAGTAATGTTTTTCCATTCTACTGAGTAACCACCACAAGCTCCTTTGCATTGAGATAGTAAGGACCAGCCCTCTAAGCCAATCCAGTATCAAGGTCTTAAAGATCAGTCATTCATGTCCAAGAACATGACTGCACTATGTGTTTCAACTCTTAAGTTTAGAGTAAGGCTGTTCTTCCCAAGAATCTGTGTGATGTACAGTTGAAGAATGCTTGGGTAAATGTATTGTGAATCAATGACATGTAGTTAAAGAGATGTTGATCTGCTCAGATGTTGGAAAAACCTGGATCTAGTTTGAACTAAATGAGCCATGTGGTGAAACCCACAGGAAACTGTAAGAAAATAAGATGTAGAGGATAAAGGACTGTCATTTTGCATATATGTGTGTCTGGAAGCAATGTTAGCACACCAGATGGCCTAGTGATCCAGTTTCAATGTATAAATTAAGTAAACATGCCAAATTATTCCATAATACAGAGATACCTCTACTCTCATATGGATGCTTACAAAAACAATGTGAAGTCGAAGACTTTCATGGGCCGGCATCCATAGTTTTTTGTGGATTTTTCGGGCAATGTGGCCATGTTCTAGCAGAGTTTCTTCCTGACGTTTCGCCAGCATCTGTGGCTGGCATCTTCAGAGAATTCTCTGAATATGCCAGTCACAGATACTGGTGAAACGTCAGGAAGAAACTCTGCTAGAACATGGCCACATTGCCCAAAACCCACAAAAAACTTACAAAGACAATTCTTCAAGGAACATTTATCACTTGTACAATGGGCCCTCGGTATCTGCTGAGGTTTGGTTCCAGGACCTCTATGGAAACCAAAATCTGTGGATGCTCAAGTCCCATTATATACAGTGGTGTAATAAAATGACATCCCTTATACAAAATGGCAAAATCAAGATTTACTTCTAGGAACTTTTTGTGTGTGAACATTTTAAATCCTGGTTGGTTGAATCCATTGATGCAGAATCTGTGGATATGGAAGGCCAATTGTAATACAAGTAGGACTGCAGAATTAAAACTGGAGAGGGCTACTGTACCTTTATGGTTGGTTGAAAGCGGGAATTTTGCAGGTGTGGCTGTTTAGCTGCTTGTGTGGCAAGCAAAACCTGCTGAAATTCTTTCTTGTACCCAACCACGAGCCCTCTCCAGTTTTAACCCTGCCAACCCTAACTACCAGTATACTGGCTAGAATATTCTGAGAGTAGTAGTACCAAGTGGTAACATTTCCAACCTCTGGCTGAAGCAGAGGTAGGCAAAGGTGACCCTCCAGATATTACTGAATTGCAGTATCCAGCATCCTGCTCCACTGGTTATGCTAGTTAAGAGTTGCTGGAACTTGCTTTCCAACATTGTGGCAGAGGTTGCCCTACCCTGGAGTAAGCACTCCCTCTTTGCTCACTTCCAGGACAGTCTGCCTATATCCTCAATGAGTCTTTGCACTGATCTGAACAGAATAGGCCCAGGCCTCACTTTGGCTGCATCTGCACTGCAGAAATAATCCAGTTTGACACCACTTGAACTGCCATGGCAGTTCAGATAAGCCTAACGAGCTCCTCCAGCATGCTAAGAAAGCACAGATCTGTAAATTTAGCCAACAAAATGGAAATTACTAACAAACAAAACAAAAAAAAACGGACGCTGTTGAAAGAAAATAAATCATCCTTCGATGCATTTTGGATTTGCCTTCAAGTGGTGTCTAAAGGATTCCAAATGTTTATATTTATTCATACAATGGTTACGTGACCTGGTTTTTCATTTCACACACACATATCTTTAGATCAAAATAAAATAAAATAAAAAATCTGCTGAAATATGTTAAAGCTGCTCTTCTTTTCTGTGTGTTTGGTGTAGGAACCTATCCCTATTCTTTCCATGCCTCTGCTACCAAAGTTTCTGTTAAGGAATAATGCCCAGGACCGCATTTATTTTGTCAACCGAGATATACCCTGTAGTCTTAATTGTTTTTTTTTTTCAAACAGAGGGAGACAATGATAAATAATTATCCCTACTGTGGTTGGAATTTAGACTGTTTAATAAAAATGAGCTGGATCTCCTGTCTTGTGGGGCTGAGACCTTATTCCAGCAAGTAACAAATAGTAACTGGTATTGTTGGACTTTATCACACAGGGAGGATTCCGTTCTCCTCCCATGATTAATTTGAATTTAATGTATCCAAATAGCACGATCAGGGTGCACACCCCCACACTTTTCTCCCATCAGTAAATCGCAAGCAGAGCACTTGTCCCGTCAGTAAAGCATCATGGAGATGCCATTTGGCAATAATGGAAGATCCTGTTATTGGCAAATGACAGGTCCATGATGCTTTACTGATGGGACAAGTGTGCTGGTAAAGAGACTATTACACAGGGAGGCTGGCAATTGCGATTTACTGATGGGAAAAGGATGGGAGAAAAGCGAGGGGGTGTAAACTCCAATCACGCTATTTGGACACTTTAAATTCAAATTAATCATGGGTGGAGGACGGCAGCCTCCCGTGTGATAATCTCCCTGGTCTCAACCAGTTTGTTGTTGTTGTGTACCTTCAAGTTATTACCAACTTATGGTAACCCCTAAGGTGAACCTATAATAGGGTTTTCTTGGCAAGTTTCTTCCTTTGCCTTCCTTTGAGGCTGAGAGAGTGTGACTTGCCCAAGGTCACTCAGTGAGTTTACATGGCCAAGCCAGTATTCAAACCCTGGTCTTCAGAGTTGCAGTCCAACACTCAAACCATCACACCATGCTAGCTCCTCTCAACCAGAGTTGATCCACTTAATCAATTGATGAATGGCCGACAATTGGTTAACACATAGGTAAAGCCCATTGATTCAGTGGGTTTAGTCTAGTCAGGACTGCCAACAGGATTTAGGCCATAGTCTGCTGAACATCTAAATTATGGTTGTTAGCTCACTTACAATCCCAGCACTCCTTTCTTTTCAGCTAACTGCTGACTGTACCCCACCAATTGCATAGCATTTCTGCAGGAAGGAGAGGCAGCCCTTTGAGGTTTCTTGTGCATCAGAGTGAGTCTGATGGGCCTTGAGGATGAAAGTGAGAATATAGAGTCCCAGGTGCTTGTGGGGTGGGATCATGTGCAACCAACAGTTGCTAACAGAATAGCAGGCTTCTTAGAAAGGGGGTCCTGTGCTACACATTAGGCAGTTTGTTGAATTCCAGCCAGCTTTTTGGAGCTACTTATAGGAGCCTGCCAAAAACGAAGATGTGGCAACCCTATTTTATTGCAGAGCTTGGAATACTTCTTTGAACTACAGTTCACAAATTCCTATAGCCGACACGACCATTGACCCTGTTGACTGAGAGATTCTGCGTATGATTATCCAAAAACAGAGAACATTTCCAAGCTCTGGTTTGCTGGTACTCCTTTTTAAACTGTGAATTTTAAATGTTGAATTTTAGATGTGGATTGTTTTAATATGTGTACATGTTATTTTTCCTTTTAAATTGATGTGTACTTTAATTGAAGTTTTTTAACTGATGTTGTTTCTTAATTGTTGTTATCCCATGGGGAAAGGTGGGTAAGAAATAATAACAACATTGGCTATGTGCACACTTGTTCCCCAAGTTCAACAATGGGGAGGCAAGGAGTCAACAAAGCAGGAGACACCCGTAATCACATGCCCTCTGACATTTCACAGATGAAAGTCTGGACAGGTCTGACTAAGCAACGTCAGAGTGTTGTCAAGATGACAAAAGCTATTAATGAATGACAACACACAAGTTAGGAGCTTTTGCCTCAGCATACTGGGAAGGGAAAGAATCCACCCCTTCTTCTCTTCTGTTTCTGCTGAGTTAACTGAATACAAATTTCTTTTGTTCTTTCAATTCAGATTGCAACAATTGAAGTATGCTAAGAACAAAGGTAAAAAGAGGAAGGAGGGGAGAGAACTGGGACATTTTAAAGGAAGCTGAAAAAGTGGGAGGACAGAGGTTTCATTGAGATTGTTCCTGTCAAACTGGGACAGTTTAAGGGTATGCATTCGGCTTCTTGGATCTTCTGCCCCTCTTGAAGCTTCCCTCCTAAAAAGAAAGAAAAGATCATAGAGGCACTGAGGCTGTCCTAAATGCTGGGGACAGATGTGGGGTATCACTCCCCTTCTCTTAGATTTGGAGGATGGGAACAGCTTCATTTATGAAGGCCAAGTAGGGATGAGCTGTTTGGGGGCCGGAGAAAGCAAAAGGCCGGGCAGGATTATAACCACTGAAATCCAAAAGCCTATTAAAATTAAAACCAAATTGATTCTTTTTCAGCTGACACAGAGAGAAAAGGAGTGCTCCTTTCCACTGCTCCTTAATCTGTTTGTTAATAGAGAGATTATAGAATTTTTGGTGCCTGTTTACTTAGAAATCCAGAATAGCAACCAAGCCAAATACAACAAATCTGATTTGTTGTATTCTCAGATGCAGGATCAACATTTGCCCCACATATGCTTGGAAAGTATGAGCGACTCGTCATTCCTGTGATTGCCTCCCCCGTTCTTTCTGCTGATAATTTTTCTCTGGACTGAAGAATAAGCCATATTTAGGACACTGTTGGAAAGAGTATGTGGGAACCTGCAACAAAATGTTGCAGTATGTATTCTTGCTAGCAGGGTTGCCAGATCTGAGCACATGGACCCTCATCTCTTGTCTCCAGAGCAAGGAGAATGGCAGGGGAAGAGCACTGCCTTGAAAAATGTGCGTGCACACACACATTTGTTGTTGTGCGTCATTTTGACTTATGATGACCTTAAGGCATACCTGTCACAGGGTTTTCTTGGCAAGATTTTTTTAGAGGGTGTTCGCCATTGCCTTCCTCTCAGGCTAAGAGGATTTGACATGTCCCAGATCACCTAGGGTGCATCTACAGTTTGATATCACTTTAACTTCTGTAGCTCCAATTTATTGAATCCTGGGATTTGTAATTTTACATGGTCTTTAGCCATCTCTGCCAAATTGTGATGGCGCCTCACCAAACTACAAATCCCAGGATTCTATAGTATGGAGTCATGGCAATTAAAATAGTGTCAAACTGCATTATTTCTGCAGTGTAGATGTATCCCCAGTGGGTTTTCATAGCTTAGTGGAGATCTGAACCCTGGTCTCCAAAGTCATAGTCCAACATCCAAACCATTACAACACACTGGCGGGGTACAAACCGCCGCTTTGCGGCGCTCCCCCGCCGGCGCCATTTGCTCCGTGCGGGACCTGCAGCAGCCAAACCGCGCGACTCCCGCGCGGAGGAAAAAATAAGCTCCATTTCGGAGCTTCTTCTTGCGGCGCCTCTATGATGTCGCGAGGCGCCTGGTGCGGACTCGCGATGTCATAGGCGCCGCAACATGTCTGGACGCTATGCGTCCAGTACGTAAAGATGGCGGCGCCCATGTAGAAGGTGCGCCGCCATCTTGTACGTATAGGATACGTACTAGGGTTAGGGGGGTGCGGAAGCACCGCCCCTTCCTAACCCTAGTACGTATCCTATACGTACTAAATGGCGGTTTGTATCCCGCCACTGATTCCCTAAAGCTTCAACTACAGTTATACAGAGTATGCCATTCAAATAAATAAATAAATAAAACACCAAGTTTAACAAATGATCATATACATTTGTTAAACTTGGTGGTGTATTATTATTATTATTCAAATGGCATGCTCTTTACAACTGTAGTTTGAAGCTTTAGGTATCATGTTCAATGTCATCACCAGAGGTCTGCTCATTGTGGCATCACAAGAAGAATGTGGGCCCATCACATTCGCTGGGGTTAGGGGCTGAAGACCTCTGTGAAAGTGGGAAAACCCACAAAAAAAAAAAAAATACTAATTTTCATACCTAAGAGAAGACCTCTCTAGGAATCTCTAGTTCCTCCAGTGCAACTCTATGGTCAACATCCACTGGACGTTGACCATAGAATCATGCTGGAGGAGCTACAAATGCCTAGAGAAGTGTTTTCCCTAGAAATCTCTAGATCCTCCGCTGTAATTCTGTGATCAACTTCTGACAGAGTTGCGCTGGAGGACCTAGATAACATATTAGTCAAATTTGCGAATAATCAAATCCGTAAAAGTCAAAGCTGCCAATGTGGAGGGCTGACTGTATTAGGTTTTGGCCCTGAATTCTAAGGACCTGAGACCGTCTTGACCTGATAACACTACTTGTTAGCAAAGTGTGAGGGTACAGTCATGATAAGGGTAAGCTGCCCTGGTGCTTCCAACAGTCTCCTGACTCTTGTCCATGGCTCCAGAGAACTTGAAACAGAAGATGTATGTTGCTATTGAGAGCCGACAAAGGAACTTTTTATTAATTTATTTCTCCCCTGTTCTATACTGTGCAAAAGAAATTAGGTTCAAAGCAGGCTGTCACTCTTTGATCCTCAACATTTCTTTCTTCTCTTCCACGGTGGGGAAAACTAGACAACTGCAACTCTCACCAGCCCTAACAGCATAGAAAAAGTTAAGGGATGATAGAAGATGCAGTCCATCATCTGCAGGCCCATAGTTTCTCATCCCTGCTGTATGCAATTAGTTTGATGTCAGGAGGTTCTGAAGTTTGATACAAAAATATTTTAAAAATAAAATAAAAACTATTACATTTCTGTATACCCAAAAAGTGTCTCAGGTAGGTGAAAACTAGTACCTTATTTTTGGTGGCTCTGGTTCTTTTGCAAAATTATAGGCACTCAACTATCTGCATTCACTATTAGACTACTGTCAAGTTAGAGGCTCCAACAAAATGTTACAACATGGAGTGTTTCTATTCAGTTTCTGGCTATTATATTTCATCCCCACTTTCTGCCTCCACCATTTCCCTCCCCTGACTATCAGCTTATTATTTCACTCCCCCAACCCAGATATCAGATTCTAATCCCCAATGTATCAACTTTCTATGCTAGTATCACTGGATCATTTGGGGAGTTCCTTTCTTCATATTCCTTCAAACTCTAGAATTATTCTAAGACTGATGATACCATTCCCTTGCATCTGGGTGGTGTGGGTTGTTGTTATTATTTATTTATTTATTTATCGCTGTAGATTTGCACAGCGCTGTACATAAAAACAATAAATATATAAGAGTAAACCCGCCTATGGCATACTATTTGCTTTATTTAGATAATCAAGGAAATAGTTGAATTGTTAGGATTACATGGGCCCTTGCAACAAAATGTTGCAGCATGGGCTGTTTCTCTTTAAGGTTCTAGCCTTAGTGGGAATGGCAGGTGCGCTGAACACACACATGCCCAGTTCTAGCAACATTAAAAAGGAAAAAAATATTTCCCCATAGACATCTGTGCTCAGGTCTCAGTTTTCTCTCCACCCTGGAGACATTTTAAAATACCTTCTCAGTGTTAACCAGGGAATAGTTTATTGAGACAATAAAGTGAGAATTTTGTCTAGCTTTTCTATCTTTGTGCACCCGGCCAACAAAAAAAAGAAAAGCCTAATTTGTTCACCCTGATTTCAGCTGTAGCCATTGTTATTTGTTTTGTCTATTATTTTAAGTTATCTTTTAAATTGTAAGTTGTTTAATTGTATTTTAGAGGGGGGTTGGGATTATGATATGGGAATGTATATTTTAATCTTGTAAACCGCCCCGGTTGTGTTGCACAGAGAGGCGGGATAATAACTATTATTATTATTATTATTATTATTATGCCATTGTCCTGCCTCATAGGGATTCCAGATATTGTTAATCCTCCTCTTCTTCCATTATTGCTTTCATCTTTTAAAAAAAAACTGGAAAGAAGAGAAAACATTGAGAGGAAAAGAAAGGATACAGCTGCAATGTTTTTTTAAATATTGTTGTTGTTGTTGTTGTTGGTAGAGCTTGGGGCCATCTCTAAGACAACATCTTCTTTCTCATTTCTCCTTGTCCTGACATGCAACTCTATTTCTTTTGCCAAAATTTTCCTTTTTCTTTCCTTCCAGCCACTGTTTTCTGCTCTCAGCTCACCAACTTTGTGTGCCAATGAATTATGGTGAGGTGTTTCTGGGTGGAGGTATGTGTGTTCTTCCCCTTGGGGTCTTTTTCTTAAAAGTTGTTTTTCTATAGCTGCAAACTCTGAGTCACTTTATATGTCCCTTATATGCCTGGGTGGGGTGGTGTTGGCTACATTCCCATAAACCTGGAGAAACGTCACTTGATACTAGAAGAACTGCTGACTACTGTCTTCTCAACAGTGGCCTCTGCCCATCTTAGATCACACAGAATGGTTTCCAGGAAAGAAGGTGAAACCAGGCATCCTTCATGAGACTGGAGCATATGGTCTTCCAGATATTGGTGGATTCTGAGTCCCATCAACCCCAGCTAAGATGACCAATGGTGAGGGAAGACAGAAATTGCATTCCAGCTACTTTTGGATAGCCATAAATTCCCTACCTGTGCATCATTTTATGTGCTAACAGATAATGCTTTTGTTAGTTGGAGGCTAGGTGGTGGCATCCATTTTATGTACTGAGATGGAATTATCTGGGGGGAAATACATTTACACTCAGTAACTCTTACATTAAGGTGATTACATCATATCCACAATCAAACAAAGAAACTAAAAAGCGAGAGAGGTGCAATGGATTAAATGCAGCTCCTTCTAGACAAGATCAGACCAGTGCTGACTGATCTGGGGGAAAAAACCCAGTAAACCATTATGCTACCGTCACTTAAGCATGTACTCAAAAGGTTTTTAAAAACCACATTCAAATTTTGCTTGCTATTCATAATACTTTGGCAAATTGTTATGCCAGCCATCAGCACCATGTCACATCTACAAAGTATGTCCAAACCTATCCAATCCTGCTAAGGCCAATGTTACCTTTATTCTTAGTGCACTTCTCTCACTATCAAGTAGGAGCTTTCAGAATCAGCCACAACAGCAGAGCAGAAACAACTCATAAAACTAGCAAGCCTCAAAGGATATTCACTGACTGCTTTCTCAAGATGGTTGAACAAGAACCACAACTTCAGGTAAGTAGGAATTAGCTTGATTTAAAGAGTAGTATAAGCCAGCACATAGAACCTCAAGGACCTCCCTTTCAGAAGAGCATTGGCAGGACTCAGTTGGTTCCAGAAGATATTAATTGGGAGCCAGAGGCTGCATCTGTACTGCAGAAATAATCCAGTTTTACACCACTTTAACTGCCATGGCTCAATGCTATGGAATCCTGGGAATTGTAGTTTGTTTTTGACACAACAGCTCTCTGACAAAAAAGACTGAATGTCTTACAAAACTACAGTCCTCACAATCCCACACAGTATTGAGCCGTGACAGTTAAAGTAGTGTCAAACAGGATTATTTCTGCAATGCGGAGGCAGCCCTAGTCAACACAGATGCAAAATATGGAAAAAAATATCAGCAGCAAATTAAGGTTAAAAATAAAATAAACTTAAAATCTTTCATATAAGATTATCTTTGTGGAGTCGAAGGCTTTCATGGCCCGCATCCATAGTTTTTTGTGGGGTTTTCAGGCTATGTGGCTGTGTTCTAGAAGAGTTTCTTCCTGACGTTTCGCCAACATTTGTGGCTGGTATCTTCAGATCCTGGCGAAACGTCAGGAAGAAATTCTTCTAGAGCATGGCCACATAGCCTGAAAAACCCACAAAAAAACTAAGATTATCATTGTTTGTTAAAAATAGCAAAAAAAATTTTTTTTTTTTGTTTAGCACTGTCAGTACTTAGCAGGAGTGGATTCTAGAGAGCCAGCATAGTATCTAAGTGTTGGACTAGGAGTCCAGGAGGCCAGGATTCAAATCCACAATCAGCCAGAGAAACTTGCTGAGTGACCTTTAGATAAGTCATACTTTCTCAGCCTAAGAAGAACACATACATTCTTTAAATAAATCTTGCTGAGAAATCCCTATGATGGGGTTGCTATAAGTTAGAATCAACTTGAACGTATGTAACAGCAACAGAAGGGGTGAGCAGAAAGTAGATCTGGTTTTACAGAAAGATCTCTAAGCCATTTGGAGTCAAATCAGTGTCGATTTCTCACACTCATTTACTGTATTTAGTAGCAGTATTGTATTGCTAAAATGAAAGCATGGGTTAACAAAAGAGTGGTGTTTGTGAAGGGCTATGAGCTCCATTCAACTTTTGTTATTGCCAAGCAACTTTTTGGACTAAGAAATGTTATGCCTGGTTGATTGATTTCAGGGTTCTAGTAGAAATGCAAAGTATGCCTGAAGTCTGCCCATCCATGACCAAGAGTATCTGTGAAACAATGTGTGCATAATGAGAGGTGTGCTGAGTTTCACATTACCTTGTTTAAAAATCCTAGTACTAAGCCACAAAAGATGTATGTGTTGTAATTATTAAGTGGTGAAGGTAAGACACTCTCCATTATGTGTTCCAAGGCTTGAGGCCATGTTCAAAAGTCCACAGCCTGATGATCTCTAGTTCAATGTAATCCTTTTCTTCATTATGAGATGTATGTCTCTGTTCTGGTGATCAAGGTGAAGACAGAACTTCCTAAATTTCTTTTTGGGCACCACAGTTTCCAGAATCTCTCAGCCATCAAAACCATTGGCCACACTAGCTAGACTGGGAGTCGAAACAGGAACTTTACCAAGCTCTGAATGGAAGTTTATGTACAAGGGAAGTCTATGTAAGAATGATGTTTCCCTAAGGTTGAAAGAGAGTCAGGTAAGGTAGCATTTTCTCACCTTACTTGTTCACTTTGCATGCAGAAAATATCATACACAAGAGCAGGTTTAGACTTAGGAAGATAGGAGGAAGGAACATTCTAAGATATCTGGATGAACCATACTACTAGCAGAAAACATTATAGACTTGGAACAATTACTAAAGAAAGTCAAGGAAGAAAGTACAAAAGCAGGCTTGCTGCTGAACATAAAATAATAATAATAATAATAATAATAATAATAATAATAGCACCAATAATAATAATAATAATAATAATAATAATAATAATAATAAACAAACACAGAGGAACTACATAAATTCAATCTAGACAATGAAGAAATTAAAATTGTTAAAGATTTCCTGGAGTTTGAATCAAACATCGATCAGAACAGAGACTGCATTCACACTTTTTTGTCTCGAGGAGATTTGAATCTCTGCAGTGATGCAACACCAGATCGATGTTCTCACTATGTTTTACGTCCCCAAATCTCTCTGAGACAATTTATACCTTATCCACATTCACGCTCGCACCCAGGGTAGAGAAAATGGTGCTGCCGCCATTTCTTGTACCGCTGTCATGCAACCCAGATCAATTCAGTTGTGTATTCACACTACCGAAGATCCGTATCATTCTAGCACTTTTTAAAAGACATGCATGGCAAGTGACCCAGTGTCAAATGCACCAGGTTAAGTGGATTTTTCCCTCCCCCCCCCCCCCCCCCGAAATGGCGCCAGGTGCATTCGGGGCCAGTCTGAACGTCGTGGAAACAACCCAATTTCACACAAGGTTATTTTCATAGTGTGAATGGGGCCTACAAGACCTGAGCAGAGCAATAAATGATAGGGGGCCTTGGAAATGTCTCATACACAGGGCCGCCATGAGTCAATGTTGATTCAAGGGCAGTTAACCAATACAACTATATAGGCCATCACAATTTAATACAGAAAAATGCAAAATACATCTAATAATAAAAATTGATGTTTGTTGTTGTTAACTGCCCTCGGGTTGACCCCGACACATGGATGAGACATCTTCAAGACCCCCCCCATCCTCCACTGCTTTGCTCAGGTCCTGCAAGTTCAGGCCCCCTGACCACCCTGACTGTGTCCAACCATCTTGCATGTGGTCCTCCTCTTTACTGCCCTCTATCTTTCCTAGCATTATTGTCTTTTGCAATGGTTCATGCCTTCTCATGATCTGGCCAAAATATTACAGCCTCAGTTTAGTCATTCTGGCTTTCAGGGATAGTTCAGATTTGATCTATTCTACGACCCATTTGTTTGTATTCTTGGCTGTCCACGGTAATCTCAGCACTCTTCTCCAGCACCATAGCTCAAATGAGTTTATTTGCTTTCTGTCACTTTTCTTCACTGTCCAATCCGTGCATCCATCCATGGGTGATGGGGAATACAATAGTTTGAACTATCCTCATTTTGGTGTTCAGAGTTATATCTTTACATTTTAGGATCCTGTCCTAAAAAGTACAATTTTTAGTAAATAAATACATTTAAATAGTTTTATCTAGTAAATTTAAATGGTTGTTTCCATGGATATCAGCTCCAGATATATTCACCTCGTGCTCTCAATATGCCCATGGACTCTGTGTGGACAGAGGGTCTCTCCCACTCACTGTGTTACCTTCAGACACTGTCTAAGCTGCACTCTGTCTTCTGCGGATTCCTCTCTTCAAGCGAATTATCTCTCTCTCTCTCTCTCTCACACACACACACACACACCTCTAATTCCTGATTTCTTGCTATCCAATCTTACACACCTCTCTTTCTGTTAGCCTTGTATGGTTCTTAAGGTTGCACTGGTCTTGTGTGTTTGTGTGCACCTTTTAAAATAAAACTCTCTTATTCATTGAAAGTGGAGTCTCTCTATAATTAGAATTGATATACACAGGTAAAAAGATCCCCAAAGTTATCCTTCTCTTACAGTCTTCCTTTTGAGCTAATAATCCCCCCCCCCAAATACCAAGGGGATACTGACACTGTTAGTGGGGACCACAAGTCCCCCCACCCACCGTTTAGGGTAACACTATTCATCAGTAATACTGTCTTCACTCTTCCTTGCTAAACTGCAAATCCCAGGATTCCAAAGGATCTTGCCAGTTAAAGTGCAATAACAAAGGCTTGTAATGAATTTTTTTTTTTCAACATCGTAGCTGTTTTTAATGTATTTTTGGGAGCTGAATTCAAGAAAATACAATAAAAATGTCATACCCCATACAGTTCTTTCACAAATTCAATATTTTTATCAAATCAGTTGTTTCTCAACTTTGATCAAGTGCTGGCGCTGATGTGCCAGTGCGATTTCTTTTAGGCTTTTGAACAGATGTTTGTGTTTCATATCACTAAATTAAAATGTTTTGAAAGTCTATTAGAAGTATTTAACCCCTTTCTTATTCCTTGCAGGATCATTATTTGCAGGATCATTTCATTCAGTCGCATATGACAACATTTAAACGTCAAAGAAAATTGTTAAAAAAAACTATAAGCCATGCAGCAAATCTGATGTAATTTTTTAATTTAGAAAGCCAAATTCCTATAAAACTGGCATATCCCTTTTCAAAAAGTTTTTATGAACTTCAAATTTGTAGGCTTGTGTAACAGTACTATAATTTTGCCATGTGAAAGGGCCCTGACTATTTGTCTGTCACCTAAAGTTATTTCACTTAAATCTATTCCAGAGACGTGCTACTTTCTACTCTTTGCAACTGCTATTTTTTTTGTCACTGGGGAAGGCAAATTTTAAAAGGACAAATGGAATGCTTTAGAAGAGCCAGTGACAAAATGGGAACTACAGCACCAGTGACAACAAAACATGCCATTTTCTGTAAATCCAGGTTTCTTCATTAATTATTTAATAATTATAATAAATGGTTAGCTCTTCTGAAAGAAGAGTATTAATGACAGAAAATCAATATATTTTCCAATCATTAATATTAATGAATTAATTTTTAAACCTAATATTCCAAACTCTAAAACTGCCCTAGAGCAGGACAGTAATAAGCAACACTTGCCTCTTCTGTTGCAGGAGCTGACTCCTTGGACAAATGAGCTGTCAGCGAGCACAGACTGGTACCAGTGGGATTACGATGCATCACCACCAACCCTGCCTGAATTATGTGAAAAGGGGGTCATCCGGACTGTGGCGCATATCTATCTCCCAGTCATGGCTGTCCTGCTCTGTTTGTTGGGGGTCCTGGGCAATGGGATTCTGTTGCTGGTTCGCATCCGTTACCACACCATCCAGTCACTTGGTGATGTCTTCCTTTTGCAGCTGGCCCTCTCTGACTTGCTGCTCCTCCTGACGCTGCCAGTGGGTGTGGCTGTCATGGTGGGCCATTGGCACCTGGGCACAGCCACATGCCAGGGCCTCCAGGGCCTCCATGCCCTTAATTTCTACAATGGCTTCCTGTTCCTCACAGGCCTCACCTTGGACCGCTATGTAGCCATTGTGAGGGCACCTGTGGCCCATCGCCTACGCTCTACTGCCAGCTGCTGGGGCAAACTAAGCTCAGGAATGATTTGGTTATTCTCATCTGCTCTAGCACTGCCTCACTTTCTATATGCTCGAATGGAGGACCATGAGGGCTTTCAGCTCTGCAGAGTGGCCACTGTCACTGCTGCTGTTAGCCTGATCCAGGTGGTCTTAGGCTTCGTCCTCCCATTTGCTGTCATGGTGGTTTCCTACTCAGCCATTGCCCGCACTCTCCTGTCCTCTCCTTGTACCCAGCCACACAAAGCACTGCAGCTGATCTTGGCCCTCGTCATCCTCTTCCTAGCTTTGCAGCTACCATATGCTATGCTCACCTTACTGGACACAGCTGATTTGATGAGCCGACAAGCTTCAAGCTGCAAAGTCATCTTCCACCGAGATCTTGCCCTCCTCATCACCAGTGCCTTGGCATTTGCTCGCTGCTGCCTAAACCCCGTGCTTCATACCTTCTTGGGTGTTCGCTTCCGTATCGACCTCCAACGGCTAAGCAGGGATGCTGGCTGTCTGGGACAGTGGGGGTGTTGCAGTAAAAAGCAGAGGCGCACTAGTCGGCAAGTATCACTCACAACTCATCTAGAAGGAATATCAGAAGTATTGTGAAAACCTGGGACACACCCATCAAGCACCTGGGAGGAATTTTGGAGGAGAGGATTTATGCATTTGGAAATACATCAGACATTGTTTTTTGTGGGTTTTTCAGGCTATGTGGCCATGTTTTAGAAGAGTTTATTCCTGACATTTTGCCAGCATCAGGAATAAACTCTTCTAAAACATGGTCACATAGCCCCAAAAAACCACAGAAAACTATGGATGCTGGCCGCGAAAGCATTCAACTTCACATCAGACATTGTTTACAGTCATGGGCCATCACAGTTTAGTATATAAAAATGCAATATATATATTAAAATACAAAGTGACTTAATGTACCATTTATATTTATCAGTCCACAGCCTTATCATAAAAACTAAAATTACTAAAAGTAAAGTTTGCAGTAAAATTTTATATGTATTTCATCCCTTTACATATTAAATTATGATGGCCTATTTCTATAAACAAGGAAGTTACAGTATCCAATATCAATCCATACAACTGTCAGCATGTTCTGGAGGACTTCACTTGTTCTACCCCATATTTTTGTTATCTTTTAATATTAAAAGCTTTTATTTAGGATGATGTTATCAACCATGTTTTTAAGTCTCATTGTTGGTCTCCTCTGAGGGCTATGTGGTCCCTGTAGTCATATCTATGAAACAAACAAAATCTAGAGCAAAAAGAGAATGAAGAGTGGTCAATGATCATTTGGAATGACCATTCAAAACTGAGGGCAAGTCCTTTAGTCAGAGCAAGAACATGAAAAGGTTACATTTGGGGACTGTGGCTGAGATTCTGTATTGCTTCAATGTAGCATAAATATCCACTTGAGGGGTTATATTACACAACCCTGTTTGTTGTTGTTGTGTGCCTTCAAGTTATTTCTGACCTATGGAAACCCTAAGGGGAATCTATTATGGGGTTTTCTTGGCAAGATTTGTTCAGAGGATGTTTGCTATTGCCATCCTCTGAGACTGAAAGCATGTGACTTGTCCAGGGTCACCCAGGGGGTTTCATGGCCAAGCTGGAAATTGAATCCTGGTCTCCAGAGTCAGAGTACACAACCCTGCACTAAGTACCAATGTAGTGCAACATATATGGATCAATGGTCAATGGCTGACAACCCATGTAATAACCTCAGTGAGCAAGGCAAACAGACAATGCATAGAGACAACATGTATTTGCATGCTTCTAAGTGTACTTCAATATGCTCCTGCGTGTTTAATAATCCCACATGTGGAACTCTGTTTACATCACTATCTGCTTGATACAACCGTTATGCATTGTTAAAAATAATCACCACACATGTAGCACAGTTTGCACTTGTGTTTGTCACTAACAAGATACTAGCCTATCGCTCTTCAGAATGGGGCAGTTAGCATACCCAGAGGGCATTCTGTGGTTTATAATCTTTTTTTTAAAAAAATCAAACTTTATTCAGGTTTCTGGGGTTAGAGGCAAAAGCTCTGCACAGGAGTTGGACATTCAGCAGGTAGAAGGTTCTGCTTTGTCGATTAGGTGGAGGCAAAAGACCAGGCTCCTGGTTTATATGGGAGGCTTGTCAAATGCAGAAGCTTTATATAATAACTTGAGTCAACAGTGTGATGTGGCAGCTAAAAAGGCCAATGCAATTTTAGGGTGCATCAATAGAAGTATAGTGTCTAGATCAAGGGAAGTAATAGTGCCACTCTATTCTTATCCTCAGTTTTTGGTAGATCCACCATTCCATCCCCCCCCCCCCCCGGCTGCCTTTGTGCTTGTGGTGTGACCTATGGGCGCATGGTTTTTTAAAAAATAAAATTGATAAAAGATTTGCTTCACTGATTTTGCAGCTACTTGCAATCAGTGAGGCAAGTGGTTGCAAAACCAATCAATCAAACCCTCTATTAAATTTTTAAAGAAAAATTGATAGATTCGATTCATTGGTTTTGCAACTACTTGCAACACGGAAGGCAAGTAGCTGCAAATCAATCAAGCAAATCTTCTAATATATATATAGTTCCCAAGCCAAGCTGCCCAGCCTGCTGCTTTCATCAGTGATGATGCACAGATGATTGACATGCATTTTGAAGCAGTGCAAACTAGAGGGGATGACAATCATGCCAAAAAAGAAGCTATTACAAGGGGATAATGAAAAGATCTGCTTTCATAGTGGGACTGACAGGCTTTCTGGAATCCATTTACCAACACAGAGTGAAGGTGTTTAAATGTAAGTGGGAATGAACCAGGGTTCAAATCCCTGCTCAGCTAAGGAAAGCCACTGAAGGACCTTGTGCAAGTCACACTCTCTCAGTTACAGAGGAGGGTAAAGGCATAAACCTCCTCTAAACAAATCTTGCCTAAAGAAAAGCCTGTGATAGGGTCGCCTTAAGTCAGAAACAACTGGAAGGCGCACAACGCCAAAAAATGAAGTGACTGCGAGATTTGAAAGACCATTTTGATTGTGAGATATGTACAAAAAAAGTGTATGCAAAAACATGGAAGATTTCGCAATCTTCATGCTCCTTACCTAAGCACTTGGAATCAGACTTCTTTGAAAAAAGCAGTCAAAATCATGACGGCCAGAGGGAGCTAGAGTGGCTGTCTCAAAGACAACTTTATATAATGAGGAAGACCAATACAGATGTTAAAGAAAGAATCAATGAAAACTGCTCAATAGGTAATCTTGTTGCTACAGAAACAAAAGAAAGGGGTAGTTCACAAAGCACACTTCTTGTAGCATTATGTGTATATGTATGTGCCTTCAGTTCCCCTGTTGATTTATGGTGACAACATCAATTTCATAGGGCTTTTTCTTAGGCAAAGAATACTCAGGAGGTGGTTTGACTACATTGTTTGATATTCCTTAGCAGTCTCCCACCCAAGTACGAACCAGAGTTGACCCTGCTTATCAGCTTCCAAGATCAGATAGGATCTGATTGCCTTTGGGGTATTTAGGCCCTTGTAGCAGAATGGCAAACTTTAATTACATCAGCTGGTTTACTGGGATTTCTGGCAAATAATCAAGAAGTTAGAATAGGGACATGAATGGCAGAAATCAAATTGAATGGACAGAACACAAGCTGCTCTCTGGTATAGATGCCCCAAATTATCCTGAGCTGTATTTGGACTACATTCATACAGTAGGCTTTTAGAGGTAGATAAGAAGCTGAATCATCATAATCTGCAAATTTATCAATAGTGGCAGGTTTGCAAGGCAATGCCCTGCCCCAAAGGCAAAGAAATCAAAGGAAAGATATATGTGATCAAGGGATTAGAAAGACCCTTGTTAGGAATCAGACCATGTGAGGATTTGGGATTAAGTTAAATCAGCATTCAACCCACACTGGGACCATAGAACCCTTTTCTAGGTTGGTGGATGTTTCAACATCGGCAGGCAGGTTTTGCCTACTTGCAGGTATTTGCAGGGGGAGGGCAAATGATTTCCCCGTATATTATCATTCAAACAGCTTTAAATATGAAAACTCACACCAGCACAATGTGAGAGTGCACTCCATGTGTTCAAAAGACCTTACTCTCAAGTGAACATATTCAGCATAGATTACAGGCAGCCTTTATTATTTCAGAGACAGATAAACAACAATAATTGTCTGCTGCTTATTAGTGCTTGTAAGGACGTTATCAGACAAGGGAAATTGGAAGTATAATCCAATGGCAATCCGAATGCAATCATAGGGTTTAATGTTATTGTGTGATAGACTACCACATGTAATTTCGGGCAATGGGAAGTCAGTCTGAACGCAATCATGGAGTTTCACGTTATTGTGTGAGAGGTGATCACATGCAATTTTAGGCAATAGCAAGCTATTTTCAGGCAACGGGAAGTCAGTTCGAACGCAATTCGAATTCACATAAATTCACTGAATTAGCGAATTCATGTGAATGTATTCTGGCCCCACTTTTCATTCGAAATTAAGAAAAAATCCTCCCATATGATAAACTCCTAATACACTTCTGACTGATAATGCCTCTGGAGGCTCAACAACCAGTGGTTCAATTTGCCAGATCATTTGTGGGGCTGCTTAGATTTAGGGGAGCCCAAATATCTGCCCCCCTATTCTAGGGTCCTTAAAATCACAGAAAATTATCCAGTTTTTCCCCCCAAGATCTGGGCTGGATCATTGCGATTACCTGTAAATTTTAAACAGAACTGAAAACCTTTCTCATTAGTTTTCCTATATGAGTGGGTCTTTCACTCATCAATAAAACCAAGATAAGGAAACAGCTGCATTAAGGTCACTAAACCTCCTGATGAGCCCATAAATGGCCACTCGCAGTCATTTGTAAATCAAATGGAGTAGTACTTATCTCTACTGATTAAACCCAACTAAATAAAAATGTTGAAAGCCCATTTGTTTCAGGGTATCTAATGGGTCTATTACCATATGAACAATATGAAGAATCACAAGGTTCACAGTGCAATAGCATGGCACTTGATTAGAGCTGGTGCAAATGTCACACTCAATATGGAGAAGTATGCACTTCCAATGGTAGTTTATTGATAAAAAGTTTCTTGATACCCAAACTCTGGGAAAGCAAAGCAAATGATAAATGCCCAACTCCAAAATCAATAGTAGAAATCCACTAGTTCCTGGAATGATAGTGTCCTTGGACACAACGTGCCTTACCTGATCTGTGAACAGTGTAAAAATCAAATCTGGAACAAGTCATTCAGAAAATGAAAAGAGCTGTGACCACACCACAAGTTCTAGTTCAGATTCAATGAAGAAACTGTTAATAATGTACAGACTAGGGCTGCACTCTTGCATAGCTCAAGAAAGCACAATAGTTCCACATAGTTCCACATATAGTCCTATACTAGGCTGAGCTGTATACCACCACATCAGGCTTACCATACAGTTTCTGAAGACCCTACCCACAGCTATTCTGTGCCTTGTGGAGACCAGGCAGAATTGGGAAAGCATTTGGCTATGTCACTATAACCAGACACTTCACCAATCCTGCCTGTTCTCCAGAAGGCACAGAACAACCACAAGGTGGGGAGGGAGGTTTCAGACGCTGTACAACAAGCCCAGGTAGGGCTTTGGGCCCCTTAGAGGAAGGAAGAGAACACCAAGGACATATGCAGGTGTAAGGGCAACTTACTCATGTATATGCCACTAATAGGATGCCAGCCTAGGAGTGGTACAACAACAGTATCAAGATGACAGTCATCTTCCCCACCTGCTTTTGCCTGTCAGCAGTACATGTTATTGCATCTAGTGTGAAACAAAAGGTATTGGCACTCTCATGAGTATGTGACCACATCCAATATCCTTTCAGAACAGGCCATAAGCCCTTGGTCTGTTGTGGATGGATGTGAGCAGGTGGACATATTAATACAATGTTGTAAGCAAAGGATTCTACTTATGGGTGAAGAGATCAAATAGGAAGAGACAAGCAGAAGAGAAATTACAGCCATGATCACAAGATGGTTCTCAGTGTTGTGGAGATTTAGTATCTGAAGGAGTTCTTTGGATTTGTCACAACGAACATTGGGAGCCAACTATGAAAAAAAACTTGTGCACACATACACACACATGGCTTACTTAGGGAATGTTTCTAAATGGGAAATTTAGTCAAAACAGTTTGGTTTGAGTTTACCCAGGACATACTAGAAACAAGAGAGAGTCACTAAATCTTTGACAATTAGGAAAAGTGGAAAACCCAGCTGAGATGTAGCAGGGAAAGGAAGAAGACTGGCAGCCACTAGTAAAAGTAAAATCTTCCCTTCTAATAGCAGGATGTAGGATGCATTGCTTGGCAGGATTTGAAAGGAGCTGCTCTTTAAGATGAAAAAAATCCCAGTATTGTTCAGGAGGGAAATTTATGAGAAGTAGTGAAGAAAGTTCGAGCTTCAAGACACAGAACAGAGGATCTTCAAGAAGAGCTGAGTCTACATCAGTTGGTAGAGAATGGATTTTCAAGGTCATTTTGATCAAGAATGGCTAATAACAGCTATATCACAGCACAGAAAGAGAGGGATTATTTTGCACTAACATAATGCAGGATACTCTTTCTTTCAGTCCAATCCAATAACGATTGGTAAATTGTCCTTTCAGTCCAGGCCTCCATTACAACTGGGTCTGTTTCACCCATATTTTTCTTTCTTTGCAGGCTACAATCTAGGGTAGAGAAGATCTACTGTATATACTCATGTAAAAGTCTAGAAATGTAGGTCAAAAAGTAACCAAAAAAACAGACTTGACTTATTCATGGGTCAATGTAAACACTGTATTTTAACTCTTATTTAAAAGAAGGAACCATCTCCTAGCAAGAGTATAATATGTGAAATGTGACTAAAAGTGTATTAAACAATTTGACACATTAAACCAAAACAATTACAATCAGTTAAAACAGATTAAAACAATTAAAAACTGTAACATATATACAAGATTTGAATAAATTCAAGTAAGCCACAAAAGTTTAATTTAAAATTATGGCTGAGATCCTGCATTGTCAGATATAACTATAATGACAGAATTCCATCACCATGGTTAAGTCTGACAATGTTACCACCAAAAGCATCACCTTTTCAGTCTGTCTATGCCTTTGCTTAAGGCTATCCAAGGCACTGCAGATCAGGGTACTGGGAAATGATATCTATTGCAGATGTCAGTCCTCAGGCAAGTATATAGCAAGGGGTTTGCCTTCAAGCACTGAAGTCCCAAGCAATTTGAGTGTTTGGATGCCATCACCAGCAGCTTGAATTCAGATTAGAAGCAAATTGGCAGCTGGTGCAGCTCATTTAGGACCTCTGACATATGATTTCCATGCAATGTTCCAGTCAGCAGTCTAGCTGCTGCATTTTGCATTAGGCTGTAGTTTCTGAGTCATGTTCAAGGGCAGACCCACATAGAAAGAATTACAGTAGTCTAATCTAGAAATTAGCAGTGGACGGACACTGTTCTAGGTTATCCCTGTCCAGGAAAGGCTGTAGCTGACAGGCCAGTCAAAGCTAGGCCCAAGCATTCCAAGCCATGGAATCTTACAAGGTCTCCAGAGCTAGAGATGGGCCAAAGAGTGTTCCCACCGTATGCACTTTCTTTTGAAGGGTGAAAGCAACCATATATAGAATGTTTGTTACCTAGTTCCCAGACACAGAGCTTATTTCTTATTGGAATTCAGCTTCAGTTTATTGGTCCTCATCCAGACGATTACACCATGCAGTAACTGGCTTGCCACCTGCACAGCCCCATCTGACTGTGACAACAAGTGTCATCACATGCCACCACAGTCGTGGACAGTGAAATGGAGGGGAACAGTATTTCTGTAGAATGTGACTAGCAGTGCTGGTGCAGCTTGGAGCTTTCCATGATGCTTTCCCACCCACCTCCTTTTATAAGATATGGCATATCTTGCACTGCCCTCTTTCTTCCAATAAATGGCAAATAGCACAAGGGAAATATTGCTTCTAGGTGTCTGGGGACTGTGACAAATTAGCCAGATTATTTTTCTGGTGGCAGTGACAAAACTATGTGTGTTCATATGCTTAAATGTGTCATCAAAGCATAAAGCCAAGAGATATCTGCACATGTCAGGTCCCTTTCATTATATATAGGGAACAGGTATTCTTGTTGATGCTTTTAGAATTGGTTTTCTTTATAAAATTAATTTGTAATTGGTTTCCCCCCTAAATCTATAACACCAATTACAGCAAGATAAAACTTGGACTATATGAATTTGGAATATACTGTATGCTATTTTCTAAGTTACCCTGCAGGAGGCAGCAGAGTTAAGTACTGTATTTCTTAACTTATTTCACTTGTCCTCTTGCTTGCCAGTCTGGAGCCAAAAGTAAAAAAATAATAATTTCGGGCTCATTCCCACTTACCATTTAAACTGGTTCACAATGAGGTTTTGATCCAGATCGTTGATTTGATTCCACCGTGGCGTCGTTCCCACTATGAAACAGGATCTTTTGGATGTGGGGCAAGGTGGCCAGGCATAATTTTGGCAACACAGCCAGCCGTAATTTCGACTACATGAGGATACTTTGTGGTGCTCCCTCCTAATCAACTTTATTTCTGTTCACTTTTTAGCCTCATAGTTGCATGGCCATGATAGGAAAGCCCTTGCTCACTTTGGTGCTTCTACAGGATGATGAGAAATCGCATTTCTGATTCAAAAATTATTTTAAAACACACACACATACACAAAACAAATCCCCCTCCAACGATCATGGCCAGATTCAGAAGGTTTTCTTGGCAAGATTAGTTCAGAGGAAGTTTGCCATTGCCTTCCCCTGAGGCTGAGAGCATGTGACTTGCCCAAAATCACCCAGTGGGTTTCATGGTCAAGTGGGAATTGAACCCTGGTCTTCAGAATTGTAGTCTAATGCTCAGACCACTTTGCCATGTTGAGATCTATTTATTTGTCTTTTTAGTTGTCCGCAGTATCTGTAGAACACTTCTTCAGCACCACATTTCAGATTAATTGATTTTCTTCTTATCAGCTTTCTTCTCTGTCCAGCTTTCATAACCATGCATAGAAACTGGGAATACAAGAGGGGAAGAGTTTCCTGTGCTTTCCTTCTCTCTGTTGGCAAGACTCTCGGCTTCATTCTTGGCCCTTTGCTCTGCTCATGTTCTACACAGTTCCTTGCGTGACTTCCTCAAATCCAATAGCTTTTGGATTCACCATTACACCAATGACACCCAGTACTATTCCTGTGCTGCCAAACCAGAGCTTGGTAAGCTGATTTTAAAACATAGTGTGTTGGTGTTGCTTTCCCAAAAGAAACATGTTGTTTATGACTTATGTGTTGCTTCTAATTATTTTTTAAAAATAAAATAAAAGAATAATCATAATATACTTTTCAAAAAATTTAAAAGGACTAAGAAATATACCACGGAGACCCAAACAACATTTTGGAAGTGACAAGTGAACACTATTTATTACTTCCCCAGTCTGTAACAACGCTACTAGCCTTTATGCTATTTACTTTGCTTTTGCCTTATTCTTCCTCTGTACCAAAGTAACATATTTCAGATGACAAAGAGTGAATCTACACTTTAGAAATAATGCAGTATGACACAATTTTAACCTCCATGTCTGCATCCTACAGATTACTGGGGTTTGTAGATTTGTGAGGCACCAGCAGAAAAGGCTAAAGATCTTGTAAAACTACAAATCCCCTGGTTCCATAGTATGGAGTTCTTAAAGTATGGTGTCAAACTGCATTATTTCTACATCGTAGATGCACCTGAAGAACTGGCACCTTCTCAGCAGTCCCACTTCTATAACAGCCTTTCTGATATTCCTGATTGGATTCATCAGTCACTTCACATTCTTTATCTCCTAGTTCTAACCAGTCAACCTTTCTCCTGAGTCCTTTTCTGTTCATGTACTCTCCATTTCCATTTGGTGGCAGGTGGGTGGCCACCTATGTTAGTGTGCTGCAACTATAACAGCCAAGGTAATTGCAGCACCTTAAAAAGTAGCACATTTTATTTAGGATCACATTTTTGACCATTTTATTTCAGAACTTGGGAGCCAGCGTAGTTTAATGGTTTGAGTGTTGGACTACGACTCTGGAGAATTTGCTTCAAATCCCCACTTGGCCATGGAAACCCATTGGGTGACCTTGGGCAAGTCACACTCTTTCCGCTTCAGAGAAAAGCAAAAGCTAAGCTCCTCTGAACAAATCTTGCCCAGAAAACCCCATGATAGGTTTGCTTTAGGTTGCCATATGTTGGAAATAACTTGAAGGCACAGAACAGAACAGTGTCAACTATGATCCCAAAATATTATTTACTGAGCCATATTGTCATCCATTGTACCATTACATTGCGTCAATTTGTGGCAGTGTGTGTGCAGGATCATCTTATTGTCACCATAAGTTTGAAACAACAAGAAAGCACACAACAATTTCAGAATAATGGAGTTTATCACACCTGAGAAATTTCTCTTAATTTCGAATGAAAAGAAAGTGGGGCCAGAACGCATTTACGGGAATTCGCTAGTTCAGCGAATTTACGTGAATGCGAATTGTGTTCAAACTGGCTTCCCATTGCCTGAAAATAGCATGCCATTGCCCGAATTTGCGTGTGGTAGTGTATTACACAATAACGTGAAACCTCATGATTGTGATCGAACTGACTTCCCATTGCCCGAATCTGCGTGTGGTAGTTTATCACACAATAACGTTAAACCCCACGATTGCATTCAGATTGCCATTGGATTATACTTCCAATTTCCCTTGTCTGATAAACTCCAATGTCATCCACAAGACTAGAGGGTTCTACACCTGTTTATCCTTCAGTGTAATCTATCTCTATCTTTTATTTTTCTGTCTCCTCCTACTACTCCTCTAGGCATCTTTGGAATTAACCCAATGAACACATAATTGAAATAATAGCATATTCTTTCCTTCTTATAAATGCCTCCATTTCACCACTTCTATGGTTTCCTATGTCTGCTTTACATTGTAAGCCCTTGAGCACAGACACCTGTTATACCTGTTCTTTGTAAAGCAATGATGTCTCTACATGTAGGCATATACATAAATAAATGCTAGCAACTTTACTTCTTCCCAAATATATGAGGTACTGTATTGTATTAACATAGAGTCCAGCAGGTAAAGCTTTTACTTTGATAGCTGGCATCTTGCCAAATAGTTATACATTTAAACCCAGACCTAAATTTGGATCATTTTTATGTATTTTTCTTCGCAATGTTATGACACTTTTCTAAAATGTTAAAATTATCTTTTGTAATTTCTTTATTTATATGGTTGTAAGGTGTTTGTCTAGTTGTTAAGAGAAAGTTTTCATTTTTAATATAGAAAGGAATGGCTTTAGTTTGAGATTTATTTATTTTTTATCCTGTAGGTTGACAGTTTTACACATCCTTATATTCAACTATAATTTTTATTTATTTATTTATTTATACCGCCCCTCTGGCAAACCAATCCGGGCGGTTAACAACAGTAAAATATAAAATATGACAATTAAAAACACTTTATCCCTCCCCCCCCCTTAAGACAGTATTAAACAGTATAACATATTAAAAACACAATATCAAGCATAAAAACAGCAATTAAAACTAAAAACCCTGATATCCCTCTGTTGATCCTCAACCATCACTAAGATGGGGCCACGGGAGGAATGAGGGAATCAGGGAACCTGGGAACCTGGGCCGGGATGGTTAATCTGGAAAGGCCTGCCGGAAGAGATCCATCTTGACCGCTTTTTTAAAGCTGTCTAATGATGTTATCTGACGGATCTCATCTGGCAGGTCGTTCCAGAGTTTGGGGGCTGAACTTTTAATGATCATGAAATATAAAATTGTATCATCCACATATATATATTAATATTGTAGGTTAATTTGATTCCATGCAGCCGTTGCATCCATATTATGTTAATATTCCATCTTGTGTGTATTGTATAGGAAAGCGATCTTAGAAGAGAGCAATCAGCAAATCAGATAATCTTATCTGGGTCCCTCTGTGAATATACATACATACATATATGGAGACACAAGCTGTAATCCTATCTTCCAGTTACACCAGCTAGTGCAAGATATAGTGGAAGGATGCCCTAATGCACACCTGTTTCTTGGGACAAATTTCCACCAGAAAAGAGTTGCTGCCGTAATATTGCAGATACAATGAGAGATGTCAGTGCCTGCATATCTGTGCTGATAACTTCATCAGGAGATGGGTCAAACTGTGGTGGGAATGGGTGGGACAGAGGAGGAGTAGACATTAGCAGATATCTTATACTTCCTCAGGCTTTAATCCTGCCCCTTATGCTGTCATTAAATTTTGTGTTATGCATTTGTTTTAAGTTTAAAAAACATTTTTAAAAAACATTTAATTAAATGAAAAGGGAGGAATGCATCTACCCAGGGCTTGTGAAAGTTACTCTTTTGGATAACAACTCCCAGAATCCCCCATCCAGCTTTGCTACTGGTCATAGAATCACAGAGTGGGAAGATACCTCAAGGGCCATCTAGTCCAACCCCCTGCCATGCAGGAATTCACAATCAAAGGCCCCCTGGCAGATGACCATCCAGCCTCTGTTTAAAAACCTCCATGCTGGCTGGATTATTAAGTGAAGTGTTGTCCAAAAGAGTATATTTTCCAAGCTCTGCTCATCTTCCTTTTTCTTTCCCATTTCCACTCTGCTATAATATAGCATACATTTCAGACTAAATCTGATACTTGAACCCAATCACTGGTATGAACAATCTACAAACCTCAATTTCAGAAGATAGACTGTGCATCATGGAGGTTCATGTATCTCATATTCAAACTCCCATGTCTTTGAAGAACCATTCTAACAGATGTTAATACTGTACAAAACAGATGAAGTGCATTGTTGCTGTGTGCCTTCAAGTCATTTCCAATTCATGGCAATCCTAAGGTAACCTATAATGGAAGTTTCTTGGCAAGATTTGTTCAGAGGTAGGTTTGCATTTGCTCCCCTCTGATGCAGACTGTGACTGGCCTATGGTTACCCAGTAGGTTTCCATGGATGAGCAGGGATGCATACCCTAATCTCCAGAGTCATAATCTAATGCTCAAAGAACTACACTAGCTCTCAGTGTATTAAGGTAAGTCAGTGGCCATATTTGCAAAAATCTTACGTGAGTTAAAAATAATATACTGTAGGGGCATTACTTGCATTAGTCATAAATGAAGTGTAACTTAATATTTTTCTGTTTACTAAATAAAAATGCATTTGGCCTAAATCCAATTGTCAGTTCCAATTAGAGCAGGCCCATTGAATCAGGGTTTTTACATAGTTTAAAAAAAATCATTCAGCAGTTGTTATTGGGTCTACTCTAGGTAGGATTCCTAAATGTATTTAGGCCCTTGAGCAACAATATAACTCTGAGGGTCCTTTCACACTATGTAATTACAGTGTTATGATTCCATTTTAACAGCTATGGCTGCATCATATGGCATCCTGGGACTTGTCGTTTGGTGAAGCACTAGGTTTCTCACATTATCACTTTTGACTGGCTAGGAATCCCTCCCTGCACTTCTCATTTTTCTTACTGTTTCTTCACCTTGCCATAAAAAATAATTTATTTCAATTAAGTAGATCACATTATGATATATCTATATTAAATAAACTTTATGTATCATCCAATACACCTGTAAAAAGGAGGGATATGGATCACAGAACAACCAACAGAGAAACTGTTGGTACAGATAAGATGGGCAGGACAGAAGATGCTTCAGAAAACATGGACCAATGGAGGTGGTTTTAGGGACCACTCTGGAGGACAAAGTGCTATCTCTGGAGGACAAAGTGCCATTTGTGTCTTCTTGACAACAATAGTTTACTGTGTGTGTGCTTAAATATATCCATTTACTTGTTGGTCAGCATCCTACTAGTGACATATGCACATGTAAGTTTCACTACTCATGTGGAGTGATTTTTTTTACAGTGTGCAACAATCATATCCAGTTGATGGAGACCTAAGGGGAGTCAGTTACACGTGAGGCCTTTGCTCATGTGGTGTTGGCTTCAAGTATACACATTAGTATGTAAATGCACATTGCCTCCATACATTGTCTTTGTACATTGCAATTGCTCAGTGGGTTGTCAGCCACACACATTGGATATTGATCTTCATATGCTGGACTATGTTGTTATTCAGTAGAGGAGCTGTGTAACCTAACTTTGTCAGTGGATATTTACGCTATGCTATAGCAATGTAAGATCTTGGCCATTACATGATAAAGCTGCACAGTAATTACCAAGGAATGAGAAACTGAGAAATACTTTATTCTTTAAAGCTGAAATTAAAAACATGTGTGTGTTTCTTTATGAGTAAAACTGTAGGCAAATTGTTTTTCATATTTTGATTAAAATCCTGATAGAGCAATTGTGGACTAGTCTCACATTCATGTGCCAAGGATACTTTAGAACAGTGTCAAACTAAAATATGAAACAGTCTTCCTGTGTGTATGTGGGACAGCCATTAAATGTGTAAAAACATCCGTCATGCCAGCAAAAGATTGCCAGAGAGACCATTTAGTACATCCGGTCATAGAAAGAGCAAACCACTGCAGAGCCCTAGTGAAATTTGAGAATCAGAACTGGCGAGACTGGAAAGGCGGACTTTACTGGAAGAGAAGTTCCTGCCAGAGTGAACTCTTCAGTCCAGGCCCTAGTTATGCCACAAGCAGAAAACCTGCAGAAAAAAGCTTGCTGAGCAAGTGGCTTGAATAAAAAGTGCTTGCAGGCGAGCCAAGCCACATGCTGTTTGTATTTTGGTGTTGTCATCTTTACCTACACGTCAGTTGGTATGGGATAAAATGTTGTCCTTTTGCAAAACTGCAGGATGTGACTCATTTTTATTTCTTCACAATAAAATCCTTTGTTATAGCCAGCTCTCCCAAAGATTTCTGCTTCTAACAAATTAGGGTCAATGTTCATATGAAGTTCTGCAAGCTTCTGTTTGTCATTGTTATTAGTTAAAAACACATGGGCATTTTCATAGGTTTCAAGAGGAAGGATGAGAGCAGAGCTTCAAAAGTTATTTTTGGACTATATCCCCCCCCCCCAAGGCTGGGCCCAGCTCAAATTAAGGCTTATTTTCAGTTTGAAAGGTATCCTCCTATTCAGGGAGTGAAAGTGGAGACAAAGCTTGGAAACGTTCCTTTTGGGAACTACAATTCCCAGAAACCCCTAACTAAGACAACCATAGTCTGTGCTGGCTTGGGGATTCTGGGAACTATTGTTCAAAAGATAATGTTTCCAAGATCTGGTAGAGAGGAGAGACACACTCCTTCCTTTCCACTCATACAGCCTTTTTGCTTGAACATCCCTCCCATTCCTTGGCTGACAATCTGTCAACTTCTCTCCCCAGCTGGTTAACTCTGCATAACTCACAGGAAATTTAATTGTTACTCCTATTATACAGTCAACCCTTCTTATACATGGATTCAAGCATCCACGGTTTGAAGATGTTCAAAAAAAGTATACATTTCAAATATCAAACATTGATTTTCCATTTTTTATAAGGGACACCATTTTGCTTTGTCATTATATTTCATGAGACTTGAGCATCCACGGATTTTGTTATTCACGGGGAATCTTGGAACCAAACCCCAGCGTATAACAAGGGTCCATTGTACTGTACAGACAAGACAACTGAGCTGCAGCAAGAAGTTTGAAATTAGTATAGTACATATGGAGAGTCAGTGTGGCTCAGTGACTTAAGTGTGGGACAATGACTCTGGAACTTGAATCCATGCTCAGCCATGGAAACCCACTGGGTGACCTAGAGCAAGTCACACACACTCAGCATCAAAGGAAGTCAAAGGCAAACCCCCTCTGAACAAATCTTGCCAAGAAAACCCTGTGATAGGTTTGCTTTAGAGTCACCATATGTCAGAAATGACTTGAAGACACATAACAACAACAACGCTTCTGAGCACACAGTCATCACATTAATGTGATTCTGCCCCTCTACCCATTGAGCACCTCAGGCCTAATAGAGATAGCAAAGCGACTAAGCAGGTTTGGCTGCTTCCAGAATGAGAGGTCAGACAAGATCTGAAGCTGCTCTACCCCAATCTGCAAGGTTTGTATTTGACTCCGACTGCCCAGCCTGACAGGTCCTAAATACCCTGAAGGCACCTGATCCTGTCTGATCTTGGAAGCTAAACAGAGTCTGCTCTGGTTAGTACTTGGAATGGAAACTGCCAGAGAATACTAGGTGCTATAGGTAATATTCAGTGGAAGGCAGTGGCAAACTACCTCTGAGTACTCCTTGCCTAAGAAAACTCCATGAAAGTTCATGGGGTTTAGATATGTTGACAGGTAACTTGAAGACACAGTAACACACACTCAGCCTGACTGCTATGGGCCAAAAATACTAAATTAAAACCACACAATATGGAAGGAATAAGAGGGTTTGGGAGAATTTAAAGACAGCAGGATGTGAAGGAGAGGGGAGCAGGCAATCCAATGCTAAAAATTTGTAATGAGCCCCCATGGCGATAATACTGTGGTGAAAGGAAAAAAAGAGGCAGGAGAAAATTAGTTTTACTTAAGCGTTGTGTATTAAAAAAAAGTTTACAAATGTATTTTGAAACTTGGGACAGACACACAAAAACAAAAAAGATAAGGTGGGCCCAAAATTTTCATACTGTACAAAGTTTCAAATCAATTGAGTCATCAGAGCAAAAAAGTCATTTTTTTCCCACATGTGGGGAACCTGTAAGAAGGCGAAAAACTATTTGTCTAAGATTTATACGTTAAGGTGGATTTTATAATGTCACCAATGTTTTTGTTGGGTATTATTGATAAAGAACTGGTTAGTAAATATGGTCTGCTTTTCTGATATATGATAACAGCTGCAAGAATATTGTTTGCTCAAACCTGGAAATGGACCTAAATGCCGATGACAGAAAAGTGTGTTGTTAAGGTTGCAGACTTTGTCCAAATTGCCAAACTGATTTTGAGATACATCATCTGAAGATTGTTTTGAAACTGGAAACTATTTATGGACTTTTTGAGCAATATGAAACCTAATGATGTAATAATCTGTTGTTATGGCTATTAGCAATTCTATAAGTCACATTTATTTATAGCTTTAAAGAGATCTTGTATCACTTTTGAGACTAACTTAAAGAAAGAATTTGGCAGCATGAGCTTTTGCAGATTTCAGTCTACTTCAGATGCATTTGATGGAATCCTTCTGAGGAAGTAGACTTAAATTTTTGAAAGCTCATGCTGTCAACTTCTTTCTTTCATTTAGTCTCAAAGCTGCTGCAAGAGCTCTTTACATACTGATTTTACAGACTAACAGATGTATCTCTGAATTCTGCCATTAGTTAGAGCTGAGGAGTGCTGAGGAGTCAAGCAAGGTACTGACAAGTGTGTGTGTCTGAATCTCAGGCAAAACCAAATTAGTAGTGCCTGAGCAGATATACTTATAGGCCAAAACTATCTTGGGGCAGATTTGCAATTAAGGTGAAGTTCCCAGGAGGGAAGAATAGAACTGGAAGTCTGTAAATGGCTAAACAATAATCATGATTGTCCCTTGACAAAGGAGTATCACTTCTAGAGAGAGGTAGCCTTGGCCTTCTGTTCATGTGTAAGCCCAAGATCTATCACACACTATCACTCCCATCAGCGAAGGAATTATGCAGATTTTCATCTATTTTAGTTGATCTATTCTATCCATGTGTTCTCGAGCTTCTACCTGCTGAGCAAGCAGGATCTTCAAATATGGTCCCTATATGGTATGACTAGTTTTATGCACAGGAGGCACCCTCTCGGCTACCTGCCTAGAACATCCCCTTAATATCAAATTCATATCAGAGGGGGGTGCAGAGGGAGGCTAGACCTTGGGGTAACAGACACATGATAACACTTCTACTTGTTGTCACATTTGTCTGAGGAACTGCAAACAGGTGCCAGGTGGAGTGGGGGGAGTGGTAGCAAAGAGTTGGAGGATAGAGCTGTATATGTCACATGTTCAACATTGCCTATACTCAGGCTGTTCTGCTCAGCTGTCATGTAGGATGCTGTCCTTTTACCAATGTTGAAGCAAGACTGATCTGCTAGTCTGGTCAAATTTTGCACATGGAATGTGTATACCGGTGAGTCTGTGTTATCTTGCCATAAGAATCAAGCAGAAAAATAGAGCAGCCTTGAGAGTGTGCTGGGCATTGCAAACAGGTTCTGAAAGTGAGCAATGGCTTTACTTTTTTCAGGAAATCTCTACCAGGTTACTGTCTGTCAGCACAATTGTGGGGAAATCGCCCTCCTGAGGGGACTTTCCTTTTGCTTCATTTCCTGCGGCAAACCAGAACCAAGTTCTCATGCATGCCACTTCCCCAATTGGATCCAAGTGGTGAGACAGGGCTCATAAAATCAGTTGATGCTCTGTTCTTTTCTTAGGTCTAGAGGGGAAATCAGTGACTGGTCCTTGTTCATATAGTTTTCCTATATCACAGGGCTGAACATCTGAGCTAATATTTTGTATAGGATGACTACATAACAACAGGCAGGAAAAGGGAAATCACCAAAGAAAGAGATGAAAAGATGGTACTATTCTGCATAAAACTAACATAAACTGATTTGCATATATAAATGCAAATTTATTCTACTGTAAATACAAACACACCCCACAAAGTGGTTAATACCAATCAGGTGACAACCTCAGTACCTGTTCAGTCTACTGCCTAGGTATGAATTGTTAATGGGTGACTTCAAAGCCTCAACTTCTCTCTCCTGTTCCATAGATTTGTTATCTTGAAACTGGACTCAAACTGGGTAGCCCCTCAAAGAGAGAACACCACCAAACAGAGAATTATCCTCAGGTAGACCTTTAAATAGAGGACTGCTTTCCATAGAGTACATGTTCACTCTACTTTCTTTTTTCTTTTTTAGAAAATATTCTTTATTAATTAAAAACAACAATGAAAAAAGTATTTTACATAATCTAGATTGCAGAAAAACCTGTTAACCCCCTACCACCCATTCCCCTACAAAATCCATTTTCTTAGATATATTATAAACACAGCAATTATTAATTATTCCTCATTTCTTTCTCTGATTTATCAACCTCATCTCCCATCTTATATGATATTTTAGCTTTCCATAAAAAAGTATGTAATATTACTAGTGTATTTTTTTTACCTCTTACCTTTTATACGAATCAAATAACATCTTTTATTATTTACTTCAATTACAAATTGCAAGCTAAACTGGAAGTGGCAAATCTATTTCATACAATCCATATCCGACCATCTTTTTTTTCCAGTATTTAATCAGCAGTTCCCATATGTGTTCCTCTCTCCTTTCTTCCTTCATGTAAGTTGTTAGATTGTCCATTTCAATGATATCTAAAGCCTTAATTAACCAGGCCTCAATATCAGGTGCATGATCTCCTTCCTTCCAATATCTGGCAATCATCATCCTTGCCGTAGTTATTAAATATAATATTTGCTTCAAATGTCTTCTCCCAATTAGGTCATCTTATCATATTTAACAAGCATACTTCAGGTTCTAATTTAATTTTAATTTGATATATTTCTTGAATTATTCTATGCACTTCCTTCCAATAATTTTTTATTATAAGACAAGTCCACCACATGTGGTAAAATGTTCCAGGTTGCTTTTGCCATCTCCAATATAAGCCCTCTGTATTCTTATAAATTTTAGCTGGTCTAGACCTTCAAATAGAGGATTGCTTTCCTTAGAGTACATGTCCATTCTAATTTCTAGTATGCTGAGATATTGAGGTTTCTGGTCTGTAAATATGCTCAGATTATTATTTGTGGTATTTGGTTTGTTAAAAAATATTTTATTGTAAATCCTAACTACAGGACAGAAGGGGAAACAAACACACACACATATACACACACATGTGTATATGCATACACATGTATTTTAAGCACATTAATGGTTGGTTTGCACTGGTAGTTTATTTCCCACTTCATATATAGTATACAATATACACTCAGTAAACAGTAGTTGGTTATTAAGTTATTTCTGGAAAATGTAGCTCTGCTGAAAAAGGATGCAAGCTGCCTGAACAGGGAGAGTAACCACAACTGACCTGAATAGGAATAACAAAACAGGGTAAGCAGCATTCTCCAGACACCCTATTCAATGAATGTGAGAATGGTAGAACTAGCTGCTTTTCTTCTGAGTGTTAGCGTAAAGATAACAAAGAGCAGCCACAAAGCACACATGTGCATGAATGCACACAGCAATTAAGTGACAATGAAAACGTTATAGAAGCTAAGTGTGTTAGTGTTGAAGTTAACATGATAGAAATTGTCCCTGTTTTAAAAGTAAAGGTCGAGATGGAAACAGAAAAGTATATTACAACAACTGCAGAAAGAAGAAAACTCAACAAATACTGCTTTGTTTCAGTCAACGACACGTGGGAGCAGAAAGAGCTGGAGGAGGTTGGAAGAAACAAGGAGTGAACAGGAAGTGCAAACAAGGCACGAAAGTAGAGAAGGGGGGGGGGTTTAAGAAAAACAAGAGCAGACACCTGGAGGCAAAAGACATATGGGCATTCACCCACCACAAGTGGGGCCTTAGAATAGCAACCACCCCCTCCTTTTCCAAGCCTGCTAATTATCTTAGTTCCTGGAGCAAAACTGGACAAGATCCTTCAGCTGGTTGTGAAAGGGAAACACAGTTCCAGGTGAGTCATCAATGCAGCTGTATGTGAATACTCTTTATTTGCAAAAAGTCAATGCCAGTCTGGATGTTTTCAGAGGGCTACCAAAAAAGGTGCGTCCTGATCCTCTGCACGTTTCAGTGCTGATGCGTCGTTTTGTAATGCTGCGTTCGTGTTTTTATAAGTTTTTTCAAGACACCACCCTTCAATAATAATAATAAAAAAAAGTCAAGGGCGGTTTATGTAAAAAGAAAATACAAAATACAATTAGAACACAAATAAAACATATCCAAACAGTCATAAAAACACAAGGCAAGAAGATAGCAAGATCTTAAAAGACACATAAGAACAGTCAGATAAACTGACAGTATGTCTAGTAGATGTAGGGGGAAAAGAGATGTGTAATTTGGTACAGAAAGGATAGCATTGTAGATACCAGGTAACCCTGTCAGCGAAATGAATACCCTAATAGGGTGCCATCACTGGCACTGTCATTGGGAAGCCATTGCCTCACCTCAGGTGAAAGAGTAAGAATGGGCAAGCATGTTTGGAAACAGGTGCTCCTTTAAGCAACCTGCTCCTAAGCTATAAAAGGGTTTAAAGGTCATGATCAGCATCTTGACCTGGGCCCAGCAATGGAACTACTGTAACTGATGTAATCTATCTGTCTACTTTCTGAATGGTCCTCAGTCAACCCCCATGTAAAGTGCATTACAGTAGTTTAATCTGGATGTTACCAGTTTTTGGATCACTGAAGCCAGGCTACTCTATCCAGCAAGGGTTGCAGGTTGCCACATCCATCTAAGCTGGTAAAAACACTCCATTGCCATGGGAGGAACCTGTGCCACTCATGACCAAAATAGATTCAGAATACTTCAAGCTGAGAACCTGTTCCTTCAAGAGAGTCCAACCAGACAAACCACCCTTCAATAGCCATTCTGTTTTATCTTGATTGAGATTGAATTTATTGGCCTTCATCCAGTCTTTTAGCCCAACTAGGCACAGATTTAGCATCTTCGTTGCTTCACCTGAATTTGATGAAAAAGATAAATAGTATTGGGTGTCATCCACATATTGATGGCAACTCACCCCAAACTCAAAATTTTTGATGGCCTCTCAAAAGTTTAATGCAGATTTTAATATAAAAATATATCTCTGCAGAACTCTACAGGCTGCCAGTTTGTTTTCGGGCACAATTGAAAGTGCTGGTTATGATCTATAAAGCCCTATATGGCTCAGATCTAGGCTATTTGGCAGACTGTCTCCTGTATGAACCAACCCAGGCTCTGAGATCCTCAGGAGAGGCTTTTCTTTCCCACCCACATCACAAGCACGGTTGGTGGAGATGTGAGAGAGGGCCTTCTCAGTGGCTGCTCCTGGACTGCGGAACCCCTCCTAACTAGTCCCTCCAATGAAAGTAAGAAGAGGGGAGATTAGGGAACTGATGGTGGAAGCTCCTACATGCAACCAAGAGAGAAAGAGGCAAGAGCAACAAAGAGCCCATCTATTATTCTGAAAGCCTGCTGGACCAGTAGTATTGCCAGAGGGAAGATAACTTGTACTGCACTGAAGAGTGGCCATAATGGCTATTCTTTAAAAGAAAGTAGGCCCTCCTGTGGTGGAATCAATTGGGGGGGGGCTGATTCTTGTTCCTAGGCTGCTGATCCTTAAATTCCACTGCTGTCAAATACTTAAGCAGTAACCTGCCACTATCTTTTGGAATTGGCCATCCAAGACACAAATGGAACCACTTCAGCCAATTCCCCCATCTCAATCCCACGCAGCCTCTCTGTGAGGATATCACGAGGTACTGAAGATGACTGAGAGACTGAGGATAATCAACTGGATCACAGTCTCTTGTCTTTTCCCCAACATGTATCACACGTCAAAGGAAATGAAGTGGTCTTGGTGCCAAAGGAAATGAAGTGGCCTTGGTGCCAAAACCAGGCTTGAAACTACACTGAAAAGGATCTAGAAACTCAGTTTGATCCAAGAGCAATTGAAGTTGTATAGTAACCATTCACTTGAATACCCTGCCAGCTGGTCATTTTTCAAGTCTTCCAAGTCCTCGTTAGATTCCCTTAGGGATGTCTGCACAGCTGTTTAATGCAGAACTGGAATTATCCTCTTTCTCAAAATGTTTGCTACCACATTGCTCTAAGCAACCAATACTTCCCTGCTTGATATAAGCCAAGAAAGGCAGGAATCGAATACACACAAGTTGTTTCACAAATTTGGGTCTCAACAACTGAGCCTCATTCAACAGCAGGTCAAATGGAGCATTGGGCACCTCCAAATACTGTCTGGATTCAACACTTCTGTCTACATCAGCACAGATGTGAATACTTGTATCCTCAAAATATTTTCCATACAGGACAAAGTCACAGTGTCCTCCTGACAGTTTCTAAACATTCCAAAATAGGCCAGATTACAAAGTGACCAAGCTATTCTCAGAAAAGCCCCCTTAGATAGCTCCACAAAGACACAATGAAATTGAAAAAATGGAACATTTGTACTTACCACTGAGGCCTTTTTTTCAGCAGTAGATAGAGGGTTCTGGGTTGTCTCCTCCCATCTGAGAGGCATAAATTACAACCTTTACCCATTGTGTGCAAGAGCTCCTGCCCAGTCACAGGCAACAACCTTTGGATTAGAGAGAAAATAAAAAGTGATTAAGTCAACCTGTCCACAGAAGAGTGAGGAAGGTGATAAATTGTCTGGAAACCAAAGTATATGAGGGATGATTAGGGAGCTGAGAATGTTGAATTTGGAGAAAACATACTTGACAGGTGATATCATAGCCATTTTTAAATATCAGAAGGGATGTCAGAAGAAAATGGAGAAAGGTTGTTTTCTACTGCTCCAGAGACCTGAATGAATGGATTCAAACTACAAGAAAAAGATTGCACATGACCATTAAGAAGAACTTCTTATAGATAAGAGCTATTCAGCAATGGAATAGATTGCCTGAGAGGGTAGTGAACTCTCCTTTGAGGTCTTAAAAAAAGGTTAGATGACCATACTTTTGGGAGTGTATATCATGGGCCTGGATTAGATGGCCCTTACAGCCCCCCCCCCAATTCCATTAAGCTATGTTTTGATGAAATAAGACAGTCATGAAATGAGGAGGGCAGGGAACAGGCACAGCAAGAATAACCTACAAAATTTGGGTAGCATAGGAAACCCTCCATCCGCTATTGGAAAAGGACTTTCACACTACATGCCAATATTCCATGTCCCAAAAGCAGAGGGCACTTGTTCTAGGATGTACCATAGCTGTCACTCCCGGTGGAATCTTGCTGAGCAATTATGGAACAATGTGATTCTATGATTCTGCAATTCTGCAGAACCATTTCTGCCAAAAGAAGCTTTTGTGGAAGTATATTTGTCCACTTTATGACAATGTACTGAAGATGGAAACCAAGGACCAAGTGGTGCCCCCCAATCTCTTCCAAAAAGAACAGTAGTTTTGAAGGTAGCTGAGATAGCAGCTACTGGTGGAACGGGCACTGCTGGAAAACAACTGCTTCTTTAGGTACACTGCACAAGCCTGATAATGAGCTGCTGCTACTATTTTATCAGACTGTAGCTGCCTCCCTGCCTGCTTCCTTGCCCTCAGCTCCCCAGAATATTAAGAATATTATGACTGGGCTGGGCTCTGTTCACAGGGCATTTAGGAGTGAGTGTGTCAGCTGTCTGAGTCATCTCCATATTCCACACAGTGAACAAAAGGAGTGCCAGCCTTACCAGATGGAAACTCCCCAAGAGCTCTCTGTAATCCTGGAGACTGTATAAGCCTCCTTGGGTGGATCATCCCACACTCCGCTGCTGAGAGGAATAAATGCTGTAAGTCTAAGCCTCACCAGGAAGTGATCTGCCCATCGGGTACTTCCAGATGAGACTTCTATCATGAAGTTGTCTTGCTTCATGGAATTTTTCACCATCTTCCATTTGTAACTCTCCAGCGTTTCCATAGCTGCTACTGTCTCTCTCCCCCACCCCTTTCAAGTTCAAATTTGTTAAGAAAAAAAAAAGGACAGAATATCTCCACAATGATGGGAGATTCCAGGAGCTATCCATTTGCAAGCACTAGCATGGTAAGGGAGTTAGAACAAAATCTGCACTCTTGGGTTACCATCTTCCTGCTAAGAAAGCAAAATCAAGAATGAATTGGCTATGATAATTTTTATCAAATATGTTGTTAGCCAACAAAAAGGCAGAATATGTATCTTTTAATTAATAACTATTATGACTACACAAATGACTGTAAGTTAACAAGTGAAGCCTAAGAGGTTTTGTCTGTTCACAAAAGTTGACAGAACATGATGTATATGTCCCTAACATCAAGCACCTTTTGGGTGTTTGCATATGCTGTACGAGAGAAAGTGTGCTTGCGTGTGCCTGTGTACATGCTATGCAATTCTTGTGTGCATACATGTAAGAGAGTCTATATGCAAAAGTATGCAACTGTGAATATAGTACTGTACTTCTAGTTTTCAGTTATGGCTAAATGCACACAACTTCCTACCTTGTGTTAGGCTTCCTGAATGTCACTGGAAAGAGATCCTCTGGCAAAGCCAAACAAGAGTGGGAGTGAATTTGGCATGCCTCTTATTTCCTATGTTCTAACTTCAGCGATGCTGCTTGACCCACCCTCTGTATCAAGGCAGAGTGCAAGCATGCTTAACTCCTGTTAAACCATAACTATAGAGGCTGAAGGTTTGAGATAAATTCGATGTACAATAATGAATATCTCACATTAATGCCAACTCTGCGCTCATATTTTTATCAACAATTAAGGACCACAAGGGACCCACACAGCCACCCCTTTAGAATCTAAAGAGTCATTCAAAATCATATTTAAAAACAAGACAGTTGGCCACTTTAACATTTGATTTTTAAAACATATTTGAACTCTATGCAAAATATTTCCTTCCATATTAAAGAAAACCTACTGGTTGCCACCCAGAATTGGTAGGAATTAGAATGGTGGTATTTTTAGGAATCCAAAAATAACAGGGAAAATCCAGACAAAGAGGTAGGGGCAGAGAAGAAAATATTGTTTCTCCCTAGCTCTCCTCCATATTAAAGGCAAGGAGAATATGCCCTGTTAGCCTAACTATAGTAGTAATACTGAATGTTTTTGATTATGGATTAAGCTCACAGAGCCTAAATACTCTAAAGGCACCTGATCCTGTCAGACCTTGGAAGCTAAATAGGATCAGCTCTGGTTAGTACTTGGGTGGGAGACTGTCAACACATATCAGGCACTATATTTCAAAGGCTATATTTCAGAGGAAGGAATTGGGAAAATCCACCTCTGAGTATTCCTTGCCTAAGAAAACCCTATGAAATTCATGGGGTCACCATAAGTCAAGAAGTGAGTTGAAGACACTTACACACAAAGTTCACATGTGTCTCAATTCATCTCCAATGCACTTCAGAACCATGATATCAGATGAGAAACAACTTTTTCAGCTGATACTATGGTTTATTTCCAGGGTGGTGCAGAGAGACATGATAATTGCAAAGCAGAAATACCCATAAAACTAGAGGAATAATCCTCCTAAGGAACAATTCTTCTTATCAGTCCTTTCAGGCCAAGTGTTCTGGATCAATGCTGCCAAGCCAAAGAGAGTTCACTGTGGCTTAGCCAGGGCAACTTAACAAAGGTTACTTCTCACCATTCTTTTAGCAGATACACTCCATGTAGTTATGAAAATTCCAGGCAAGGATGCGGTTTTCACAAGCGAGACCTGAAAACAGATATGATGAAGAAGATACATGAGAAGATCTTGGAACATCCCACCTCAGCCCAAACAGTTAGGTGGGGATCTCTGATTTTAAATGAAACAGCACTACTGATGGGGCAGGTGTGTGCGCGTGTGCGCGTGCACAATGTGCATGCCTCTTCTCCATATTATTTTCTGGACTAAAAAGCGCTTCCTGAAGAGGTTTCGGTTTTGTGGCCTTCCTGCCTCAAACACAGAATTTTAAAGTGGAGAGGGAAGCATTGTTTTTCATTTGCTCCCACCCCATAAAACAGAGGGACGGGGACTTTTTCCTGAAATTTTCTGTTCCCTTCACTACCATTCATAACTCTATTTGTTAATCATCTGTGTTTTTCCAGAACCTCTGTCTCTTTCCTTTCCAGAAAAATACTCTATTAAAGTGGGAAAGACAGAACAGTTGCAAAATCTGGTAAAACTAAGGTACCCATCTGCACCTTATGTCATCCTCTCCAAATCTGCTATAAGACCATTGGGCCCAATTCACGCTATAAATCCTAGTTGTTCACAACATCCCAAATGCACTCGATGCATGGGGGGGGGGGTGGGAACCCCCCCTCCACTTAAACCAGAATATTCAATACTGGGTCCCCCCCCCATGTTTTCCTGAAAGATCTGTGTCAATCCACATCTTCATGTGAATAAGCTTCCAAATCGATTTTCATTGCTCTCAGCAGTGGGGAGAGGAAAGGGCAGAACTTTTTCCTCCAGGGATGTTGCTTGGCCACACATGCCCTGGTTTTTATCTGTGAAATATTGGAAGATACGTCATAATGTAATGTGAAAGGGACGCATGTGTTTGTTTTATGTATGTATCCTGTCTGTTGTGGGCTCACAGTGACTTTAGGGTGGGCAACTTAACTCTGGAAAATAACACAGGGGTTAGGTTTAAAGCTCACTGCAGGCCCACTGTTCCAAGAGAAACCAGATCCTCCGCAAAATGCTTTATAGTGAACTCACGCAAGAAGTAAAACAAAATGTTGGAATCTCCCTAGACATTTTAAAATTAGTCTGGAAAACAGACCTACATCGAGAAAGTACATTCCATTTTAAAACCACACTCTCCCACTTTCTGTTCTGCTTTAATAACATTCACATGTGGTGCAAAGAGGGAAGCTCTAAATGCTATTTTTGGTAAACTGCCCCTGCTATCTCTCTCTCTCCTGATACACAGTTCTGCCCCTAAAAGAATATAAATTTCTCAGTTCACACAGACTTACTGACTTCATGAAGGACTTTATCACACAGGAAAAATTGGGGGTTTAAACAGCTATTATCCCGTGAAAATCGCACAGTCGCAACTAAGATTTTCACATGATGTCGCTATTAAAGTGCCATTATCCCGGAATAAACAGGCAATAAACAGCAACAAATCATTCATGGTAAATCCTGTTAATGATTTGTTGCTGTTTATTGCCTGTTGATTCCTTGGATAATGGCTATTTAATCGTGATGTGTGTGAAAATGTTAATCACAGTTGCATGATTTTCAAAGGATAATCACTATTTAAACCCTGGATTTTCCCCATGTAATAAAGTCTGAAGAGAGGTAATATTGGCAGTGAATCACACATTACAGGAAAATGCATGTAAATAGATGTAAAGAAATACTGACCTTTTCAAACACAAGAGGTCAAAGAAATAGGCACATGGGGTGAAAGACAAAATCCCATCACCCTGCGATTTTTTTAATTCAGTTGGGGAAAGAAAGGCCTACAGATAAGGGATCTATGGTACTTCCTCCATGTCTATTCAGATGTGACGACCATGATAATACAATCCTGAGGGACCTCACAGTCCCAGGGTGACAGGTGTCCTCTCTTTCCAGGACATGTCCTACATTAAAGCCTTGCATCCAGAAGGTATTCCAAATGGCCTCCATTTTGAGCATGGCAGGGGCTGCATTCTCACTGCAGAAATAATCCCATTTGACACAGCTTTAACTGCCATGGCTCAATGTTATGGAATTCTGGGATTTGTAGTTCTGTGGGGCATTTAGCCTTCTCTGTCAGAGAGCTGTGGTGCCACAACCAACTACAGTTCCCAGTTCCATAGCATGGAGCCATGGTAGTTAAAACAGTGTCAAACCGAATTATTTCTGTAGTGAGGAGTATGGATTTATACTTCTATGGAGTTCATCATACTGGAGCTAATTTTGGCATTAAAGAGAGATTAAAGTGCATTTAAAGCATCTCACAAATAAAGCGAAAATGGAGAGTAATTGAGCGAATGATTATCACACGCAATTGTGCAATTAAAGTGATATTGGAAATGCATTGTCACCGAAATCCCAAAAGTAAAAAGATGTGCATTAATTCTTCTTTGTGACTTTAATGGTGGGTTTTGTGTGATGTCGTGTGAAATGGTTTAGCGTAATTATGCGATATTTCTGGGATATTACGTGTGATAAACTCCTATGAAGATTTTGAGCTTTTATTTGGTCATGTCCTTCATTTTTTCTGAGTGCCCTCCATTTTGTGGTGCCTTGCCCTCCTTTGTGGTTAGGGCATCTGGACACCCTGTCACAGTCCAGCACCTGCAAACACTATTGTTATAACAAATAGTGCATAACAAATACTGTTGGAGGATTCTGGGAACTGTAGTCCAAAGGAATAATTTGACTGAGCTCTGTATTTATGGATGATAAAATATAAAACCCTTCTTAACCTAAGAGGGGTCATGTGGAATAGGCCAAAAATACATCTTGTCCATTTCCTGTTTCCTTAGCTATTGTCAGCAGACCACCCATTTCTGGCTCCTCCCTGAGGAGTGCCTTTGAACATGGAGGTTCCACAGAGCCATCATTATGTTTAATAGCAGTGGATAGACTTGTCCTCCAGAGCCCTAATGTTGTTTACAGCTTCTCTGGCTCACTGGGAAGAGAGTGGGAGTGACGTGCTTCTTTTCTATCATGAAAGTAATGGGCCTCACGCAGTTTTATTACAAAATTGAAAAAAGCCATGTGTTTGGCTACCCTAACCACTGCCTATTAGTGTGCCTTGTAAATCCACAACGGTGCAAAAGACACTGTAGGGATAATCCAGTTTGACATTGCTTTAACTGCCCTGGCTCAATGCTAGGGAATCCTGGGAACCGTAGTTTATTGTGGCACCAGAGCTCTCAGAGAGAAGCTTAATGCCTCGTAAAACTACAGTTCTCAGAATTGCCTAGCACTGAGCCAGGGCAGTTAAAGCAGTCTCAGACTGGATTAATTCTGCCGTGTGTTTCGGACCAAAACGTGGCTCCTGTACCACCTTTTGTGATCCGAAGACACTTTCCCTGCATGGACGTGTCGGTTTCTTAAATGATAAGCTTAGACTTTGGCCTGTGGAAATTCCTTCCACAGACTAAGGTGCCCTTTGGATTCTGGAGATTAGGGTTCGATTCCCTGCTCAGGCACAAAAACCCACTGGGTGAACATGGGCAAGTCACACTCTCTCAACCTCAGAGGCTGGCAATGGCAACCCCCCTCTGAATGCCAAGAAAATCCATGATAGGTTCACCTTAGGGACACCATAAATTGGAAGCGGTTTGAAGGCACACAACAAAGACCTTTTATAAAAGCAGGAGTTGTATGATTAATTGGTTGCAAGGGATTATTTTCTATGGGCTGTGTGTGTGTGTGTGTGTGTGTGTTCTATTTTTACAATGTTTTTAAGTACAATGTATACTTTTAAGATTAATGGTGTTTTCACAATAGCTTGTGGTTTAAGTGTTTAGCTCTCCATTGTTTTAAGCTTCTTGTAAGTCTCCTTGGGCCTCATGTCAGGAGCAAAGTGAGATATAAATTTTAAAATCGTAATAAGATTCTGCTTCTCCTACGTGTCACGCTGCCTAAAACTCTATTAATTTCTGCTGTGTGTTGGGAAGGGTAAAGGGTGTGAGGTTGCCAGGCTACAAACTGGAGAGGCCTCTTGTACCTTCAAAGGTTGTGTAGCAGGTGTTTCTTGTTACCTGGTTGTGCGACAAGCAACGCCTGCTGAAACTCCCTCTTCTCTCTCTCTCTGTACAGTATTCATAAGACTTTTGGTTAAAGCTGACCATGGAGTTGTGCTGCAGGATGTAGATATTCCTAAAGATAACATATTAATAAGACCTGTGAATAATTAAATCTGCAAATATCAAAGCTGTAAATGTGGAGGGATGAGTATACTATATTCACACTTTTGCATGTAGACTCTCTTACATGTATACACAAACTGCATTCCATGTACACAGGCACGAACAAACACACTTTCTCTTGTACAGCATACACAAATAAACAAAGGGTGCTTGTTGTTAGGGATATAAATATATATACACACATACACACACACACACACATCATGTTCTGTCGACTTTTGTGAACAGACAAAACCTCCTAGGCTTCACTTGTTAGCTTAAGTCCAAAACACACTGCAACAATAATCCAGTTTGAGACCGCTTTAACTGCCTTGGCTCAGTGCTATGGATTCCTGGGAAATGTACTTTTATTGTTTACGTGTGTGTGTGTCCATATATATGTGTGTGTGTGTGTGTATATATATATATATATTTGTGTATATATGTGTGTGTGTGCATATATGTGTGTGTATGTGTGTGTGCATGTCTGTGCATTTGTGTATATGTGTGTGCATATATGTGTGTGCATATATGTGTGTGTATTTGTGTGCATATATATGTGTATGTGTGTGTATATATATATATTTGTGTATATACATGTGTGTGTGCATATGTGTGTGTATTTGTGTATATGTGTATTTGTGTATATGTGTGTGTGTGTGTGCATATGTGTGCATGCATATATGTGTGTATTTGTATGCATATATATGTGTGTATGTGTGTATATATATATATATTTGTGTATATATATGTGTGTGTGCATATATGTGTGTGTGTATTTGTGTATATGTGTGTGTGCATATAAGTGTGTATGTGTGTGCATATGTGTGTGTGCATATATGTGTGTATTTGTATGCATATATATGTGTGTATGTGTGTGTATACAGTATATATATATATATTTGTGTATATATATGTGTGTGTGCATATATGTGTCTGTGTATTTGTGTATGTGTATGTGCATATGTGTGTGTGCATATATGTGTGTGTATTTGTGTGCATATATGTGTGTGTGTATTTGTGTGCATATATGTGTGTGTATTTGTGTATGTGTGTGTGTGCATATGTGTGTATATATATTTGTGTATGTGTGTGTACATATGTGTGTGTATTTGTGTGCATATGTGTGTGTGCGTATGTGTGTGTATTTGTGTATGTGTGTGCACATATGTGTGTGTATTTGTGTATATGTGTGTGTATATATATTTGTGTATGTGTGTGTGTGTATATATATGTGTATATATATATATACATGTGTGTGTGTGTCTGTGTATTTGTGTATATGTGTGTGTGTATATATTTGTGTATATATGTGTGTGTGCATGTGTGTTCGTTCGGCTCTGGGCCCCACAACAAACTCCAGCTCCCAGAATTCCATAGCAAGGACCCAGACAAATCGGTGCCAAAGCGGGTTATTCCTCCAGTGTGGAGGCGGGAAGGCGTCTGAGGCCTAGGCCCGTCCCCCGCCTTCTTCCCTTCCCCAGTTCCCTAGTCTCCCTCGGGGCCTAGTGACGCACGAAGCCTCCTAGTCCTGACCCCCGGAAAAGGGCTTGTCGGGCGGGCGGGACTCGCAGCAGCACTGAGCGGGAGGAGGAGGAGGCGCCTGAGCCTGGCCTGCCTTCCTTCTCCTGCTGCTGCTGCCGAGGCTGAGGAGGAGGAGGAGGAGGAGGAGGACGAGGGAGAGCCTGAGAGCCTGGGCTCCGGATGCCTTTCCCGGGGGGCTTGTGGTGGCTGCTCTGCTGCAGGCAGGGCTTCACCTTGCTGCGGAGGGACTATGGCCAGGCGGGCAAAGGGGCGGCCGAGGAGGAGGAAGAGGAGGCCGAGGAGGAGTCCTTCGAGCTCCGCAGCCAGGTGGGCTTGCTGCCTTTGGCCTTCTTCGCAGGGAAGGGAGGAGGAGGAGGAGGAGGAGGAGGCTCAAGGAAGCAGGAAGAAGCTTCTGAAGCCTGGCTCAAAATGGTCAGTAGAATCACTATTTATTTTAGAGAGATCTTGCTGCCCACTTTTTAATTCCAGTGAGTCTCAAAAGGGCTCCAAGATCTCTATACATAATTCATAATAATAATAATAATAATAATAATAGCAAATGCATCTGAGGAAACACACTTTGGAGGTATGCTGTTAAAATGATGCATGTGTCCTAAGAGGTGAGAAGCTGCGCCAAAGCCATGCTCCACTCCTAAGGACTGGAGCACAGCTTTGGCGCAGCTCCTGGCCTCTTAAGATGCATGTGTCATTTAAACAGCATACCTCCAAAGTGACCCAAAGCAGCTTTATTTTGGCCTGTCTGTATGGGCCCTAAGTCTTTGAAAGACGTCCTTCTTTTCCAAGGACCTGCCCTCCATCCCAGCCTTCGGTGCAGAAGGAATTCCAAAAAGTCCTCCATTGTTGAGCATGACGAAGAAGCATGGATTGATACTTATGTGAGTGTTTTGGGCTCTCCTTTGGTCCTGTCCTCCATTTATTTATTTCTTCTTTAATGTCTTCCATTATGTGGCCCCTTGTCCTCCTTTGCCGTGAGGACCTCTGGTCACCCTGGTCTGGCAGCGTGTCACTTCTGTGGCCAGGTTTGGAGTCAGATCTTGGCGCTGGCTTCTCTCCTGAGCTTTTCTGGCCCTGGAGGAAAGAGGAGGGTGCATGCCTTGTCTTGTTACGCTTCTCCTCAGTCTCTGTGTATGAGCAAACTGGCTCTGGTGACTCAGGGCTGGGAAGGAATCCACTTGGCACCGACGCTGGCTGCGTCCACACTGCAGAAATAATCTGTTTTGGCACCATTTTGGGCTCCGTGCGATGGAATCCTGGGAATGGCCGTTTGTTGTGGAAGCAGAGCAGAGCTCTGTTGTGGTTTGAGTGTTGGACTAGGAGGCTTTTGCAGCTCTGATCCGATGTGACTGCGGGTTCAACGATGCAAATTCACATGATGTGTTATCACACGCGATTCCTTTCTATGGGGGCTCCTTCCGTGGCGCTTCCGCAGTGATTCCAAAGTGACCCCTCATTTTGGTGAAATCAGTAACAAGTGAATTCACAGAAATCACTTCCAAGCTCAGTTCGATTTCACTCCAAATTGGTCTGGTGTGGAATGCAACTTTGCTTCTGCTTTGCAAACCCTCCCGGGTTGCAAATTTCCCCCATTTCCTTTCGGTGGTCCTTTCACTTTCAGGGCAACTCATTTTTTTTGGAATATATACATGTGTGTATATGCGTGAATGTGAATATACAGATATGTCTGTCTATCTATCTATCTATGAATTTATAAATGAATTATTCTCTGAAGATGCTAGCCACAGATGCTGGTGAAACGTCAGGAAGAAACCTTTCTGGAACATGGCCACATAGTCCAAAAAACCCACAAAAAACTATGGATGCCGGCCATGAAAGCCTTTGACTATATATGTGTGTGTTGAAATTGCTGAAGTGGAAGGGAAAATAAAAAAGGGGGATGAAGAAGACACAGAAATATTCACGAGGCAAATAGTCACACAATCATGCAATTAAGCGAAACAGGGAACAAGAACTTGCGCCCCTTTTCACCCTGGAAATGTGCAAGGCCACGATGCATTCAGACCTCCACTGAGCATGTGCAAGGGTGCCAATTCAAACTGTTGAATCCGCATGGTATACACGGGTGTGGTAATACAGTTTGGACTCACTCCGCTTTGTGTGAATCCGCATCCTGTGACTTACCTTGGATTCAGTCCCCCCTCAATATGGAAGGGCAACCAGGTGTGATAAAACATTCACGTTATGACATGAATTCGCATAGCTGAACCAGGAGTCACCCCGGATCTGAGCTGCAAAAACCTCCATGTGATAAACACCTAGGACTCAGAGACCAGGGTTTGAATCCCCATTTGATCACAGAAACCCACTGTGTTTGGTCACACTCAGCCTCAGAGGAAGGCTATGACAAACCCGTTCTAAAGAAAACTTGCCAAGAAAACACAATGATAGGTTCACCTCTTGGAAAGTGACTTGGAATCACACATAACAACAGTGAATAGGAAAAGAATCCCAGGATGCACTTTGGAAGAACTTTTCAAGTGGCCGAAGGCTGGAATTGTGAGATCTACACAAATGAACATTCCCAGGACTTCATTCCATGAAGCCAGGACAGTAAGCGGTGTCAAAATGAATTATTCCTGCAGTGTGGATGCAGCCTCAGAGGCCTTCTAGGTGGAGTTTTGACTCGAGCCCTGAGTGCCCAGTCCCCACATTCTTTATCTGCACCTTAAATGGATTCATGGACCAACTGCATAAATATTTTGCTTCTCTTATGCAGAGAGATCTTACAGCACCTTTAAGACTCAACTTATTTCTTCTCATATGTGGAGAGATGTTTTAGCACCTCTGAGATCCAGTATATTGTTTCTCATGTAGAGAGATCTTGTAGCACCTTTGAGACGCCATATATTGCTTCTCATATGTGGAGAGATCTTGTAGCACCTTTGAGACTCACTGAAAGAAAGAAGTTGGCAGCATTAGCTTTCGTAGACTAAAGTCTACTTACTCAGATGCCTTCTCTTGCTTCTCGTATGTTCAGATTTATTTCTGATCCTTTGCACTGCAGGGTGTGTTTGGGTGTGCACCTTCCAGTTGCCTTATGGAAATCCCATGAATTTCATAGGGTTTTTTAGGCAAGGAATGCTCAGAGATGGTTTTGCCAGTTCCTTTCTCTGAACAACAACCTACAGTGCTTGGTATTTGTTGGCGGTCTCCCATTCAAATATTGACCAGGGCTAACCCTGCTTAGATCCCAAGATCAGAGGGGATCTGGTGCCTTAAGGTATTTAATCTAATGCCGCAGGGGCTTGTTGTGTGCCTTCAAGTTGTTTCCAATTTAGGACAACCCTTATTATGGGTTTTCTTGGCTTGCAGAGTGGGTTTGCCATGGCCATCCTCTGAGGTTGAGAGAGTGTGATTTGCCCAAGGTCACCCAGTGGTTTCCATGGTTGAGCAGGAGGTACTTTCATAATACTTGCTGTCAGCCCTGTTTTAGCCCACCCTCCTATGTTTTATTCTTTCCGTCCTGTAATTAGTCCATTGGGGAATCATTAGAAGGTTGATCCAGGCTGCCTCCTCCTATTGCTGTGAGAGCAATAGTCTCCAAATGTGTAGAATTAATTCAGCCTCTGGATTTTGCTGACAAGGTGAACAGAGGACGAGGTGTTTCCTCGTATTTCTAATTCTTATATAATGCCATAGCCATGAATTATGCAGCTTTGGCTGTTGTCCTGTTTAAGACTTCTCTCACTTCCAGTCTTTTTAATTGCGGCATTTAAAAAGCCATGGATTGCTGAAGCCAAGCTTGGCCAGCCTGAGGAGGAGGGAGAGCCTGTTGGCAAATCATGAGTCCCGATTGTACGCGGTGCCTGTCAAAAAGCTCACAAAGGCTGCATCCACACTGCAGAAATAATCCGGTTTGACGTGGCTTTAACTGCCCTGGCTCAATGCTGTGGCATTCTGGGAATGCTCTGTTCTAGGGCCACCACAAACTACAGTTTCAGGAATGTCATAGCATTGAGCCAGGGCAGTTAAAGCTGTGACAAAATGGATTATTTCTGCAGCCAAAGACGACCTTAAAGATCTGCCTTTCAAGTCTCCCCTACCCACCCAACTTCTTCTGCCATGCTGAACTCTCCAGAAAGCAGAAGGGATGCCACTGTTTCCTCCTCCTGTAGGTCAGCCTCTTCAGAAAGAGAAGCCAAGTCAGCTGAGAAATAGATGAAATACAAATTCCTTGTCTTCGTTCATCCACTTTCCTGTCCCTATAGGAAAGGTAAATTTCCAGAAAGAAATTGTAAGCCATCTTGACTTAATGTGAGTTCTGGGTGTCCAAGGAAGGCAGCACGTTCTGCAATCTGTACATACACAATTTGCTTTTTTATCTTACACGTTGGTTAAAGTCCTTCAGTCTCCAGGGAGGTTTCAGAGAACCGAGCTGCTGCTCTGATGAGGCCATAGCTGTAGGCTGGTGACTGTTGATTTTTAGGGGGCTGGTGTTGACCCTCTAATAACCTATCCCCAAAGGAAAACTTTGCAGTGGCTGGCCTTTGGATAATGTTTGCAATGGCGTTACTTCTTGGCACAGGCAAAAGGCCAAACCACCCGCTTGGACAGAGCTGGGTTGGGCAGGGAAGGCTTGTAGTCTGAGTTGAGGGGAACCTTTACCCCAAAATGTCAGAGTAAGGAGTACCTACATTCTGTTTCAGACAACAAACCACCGGTGGGTTGAGAGGTTTTGGCCAGCCTTAAAACCCCTACGTATTTCAGAAAGCTTAGTTTAACCCAGAGCTGGATGTGCAGAGAAAAACACTCACTCATACATTCACCCTTTCTGCACACACAGTCAACACTCCTTTCTGCTGAGAAGTGTCTCTTCCATTCTTCCTTAGTCAGAAAGGCAGGCCCTGTCAAGAGGAACGGGATGGGACACGTTGAGGGAGTGCATTGCTGCTGGCTGGGAGGAACTGGTTTTGAGTGCTTTTACTTTTTTGTCTCTTCAAACTCCCCAGGAGAGGAAGAGCAGTCCCTCTATTTGGGGGAGATCAGAACTGGATCTCAATTTTGACTGCCCAGAACTGTTTTTAAAGACAGGGAAATCTTAGTCTTGCAAGCAGGCAATTATTAATATGCAATGTTGCCTCCTTGCAGGGCAAATTGTTTTTCCTATCCATTACCATTTAAACATTCTTAAATATGAAAACTCTGATAAGCAGTATTAATACTTAGAAGAGCCCTTCATGTTCTCATTGCAGCTTATCCCCAAATAAGTATGCCTAGGAGAGATTGCAGGGAGCTTTTATTATTCCTGGGAGGGCTGAACAACAATAGCTGTCTTAGGCTGCATCCGCATTGAAGAAATCTTCCAGTTTGACCCCCCCTCCCCCTTTAACTGCTGTGGCTCAGTTCTGTGGAATTCTGGGAATTATAGTTTTGTGAGATGTTTAGCCTTTGCTGTCAGAGAGCTCTGGTGCCACAATAAACTACAATTCCCTGAATTCCATAGCATTGAACTATGGCAGTTAAAATGGGGTCAAGCTGGGTTGTTTCTGCAGTACGGATGCAGCCTTAATATTTCTTAGTGCTTGATCATTTAGGGTACAGTTCTGATTACATAGGAGTCTTGGTGGTCCAATTTTGCAAGCTACTTTGTGGGCTCAGCCCCCCAGTTTAGCTGTGAGGGGGCTCAAGCCCTCCTGCTTCCCTTTCCCAAGTCTCTTCTAGAAGTTTTAGACCAGAGTAGGCAACACATCCCTTCTTCTGGCTGCACTGAAGGTAACGGGTCCTGTCTGATTTCAGAAGTTAAACAGCATCAGGCTTGGTTAGTACTTGGAAGTGAGACGGCCAGGAAATTCCCTGTTCAGGTGAAGGCAACGCAAACCTCTAAATACATCTTGCCATGAAAATCCTGTGATAGGGTTGCCATAACTCAGAGACTACTTGAAGGCATATAACAGTGATGGCGAATTTGCAGTTTGGGCACTCGGCCCCTAAAAGGTTCACCATCACTGACACATAACAACAAACCGTGTCCAACCTCCCTCCCAGAAGGCGAACACTATTGTTGTGTTTGGCAGTATGAGGTGACACTTGCTTTTGCGTGAAGGTAAGAGAAAGTTTTTACCCACAGCTGGGAGATTTGCATGTTGCTTTTGATAGATTCTTTTACTCACTCTGCCCGCACCTGGCAATGGCTGAGGAACACCTTTTTAACCAATGTAACATTGATGTTTGAAACACGTGATCAACGAGAAGCAACTGGGGAAGAAGTAGATAAAAATGCCAAACTTTTACTATGGAAAAGTGGTTGGGACTAAGCATACCACTACACTCGTTCTGAACAGCTTGGGCTCTGATTAGACTCACATCAAGTCATTGTACAAAAGAGCAGCCTAGGTAGTTTACACTATGGGGCTGTCCATCAGCTTGATTTCAGCAGGGACCAACTGGCTTTGGGAAACTTGCAGGTGAGTGTGAGTTCACCCTTGCTATCCTTGCTGTTTGCCCACTCCTTCCCTGAATCAGGTATACTAAGGGATGCCTTCCCTTATTTGAAGACATATTTAACTATCTTGGCTGATGCCTATTTTATAAGAACAGGTTTCATCCTGTTTTAAAACTACCTGAAACCGTTTATCCCAACCTGATATAATTCTCATCATCCCAGACCACTGGCCATAAAGACAGATGATGGAACTTGTTTTCAAACACATCTAGAAAGGCATGAAGTTGGAAAAGTCTGCTCAGACCTCATGGTCATTGCATCAGGTGTCAGCAAATGCAACTTGTTAATACTAGAATACCTGTGTTTTGTTTGATTGGCTGAGTTTTTGGCCTTAAAAATGGGATATTTTTACTACACTACATATAATTTTATAAACGTCATATATCTTCTGTGCTGTTTTTCTCCTGTTACATTACCTTAAACATTTAACCTTTTCCTTTGAAGGAAGGAACCCTTACTACTAAGTGATGCTGTTATGTGCTCCTATTGGAACTGCTTTTCCAGTGGGATGCTGTGCCAAACTAGGTCTTGGATAGATAGGTGTGTACTTGCCACTTAAAAAGTTATCTTGTCAAGCTGGAGAGACCAGATCCTGATCTGGACACCTGATACATATCTGCTGGGTGTGCTGTGGTGTTACCTGAGACTGTCACCCCTGGCCCTATCTCCATAGGAAAAGGGATTCAAGGGATATCAACTGGTCCAGGATGGATTGGGTTTAGGGTAGCCCATAAGAAGCATCCAGGCCAATATCCACTTTGGAAATCGCATGGGTAACAGCAGAGAGGCAAACCTTGAGGGCAGAACAGGTGTCAGTAACAGAACCACAAATGCCTCCTTCGAACAGAGGGCAGGAGGCTGAATCAAGCCTGATGGCTTTGCCTAATGATATGCATCATCTAAGCAGATGAGGACAAAACTGGCAGTACTTGGAACAGCAGCTTTTTGTTGTTCACCATTCTGACAACTGTGCCTTTGAGCGACTTCATCCAGCAGCGACTGCTTACAAAACAGCAAGGCTCTGTCAGTCTTTGAAAGAGGCATCATCTGAGTTTTCAGGCATATGTTTCTCTGTGCAATAGTTTCTATTCAGGTTGAGCTTTTTAACCATGCGATTTATTCCAAGGCTTTCTGAGAGGAAAATGGAAGGTGCCAATTCACGAGAACAGTATTGCCAGATACCTGCAGACTGGAGTTGGGGGCTTGATAGCCCTGCCTTGGTTTCTACTACCCACCTGAGAAGTACTGTCGCATCATGAAAGTGCAACTGTGCACGTACTAACAAATACCCTGATCAGCTGTGTAAACTAGGGCTTTAACTTTATTAAACCACATTTATCTTTTTCTCTTCTGGAACAGAGCACCAGATTTGTGACTGTCTTTTGAAAAATTGATTGTATTTTATTTTTTTTATTTTTTTGCAAAATAAAGACTGGTCAGTGTGAAGTCGAAGGCTTTCATGGCCAGCATCCATAGTTTTGTGTGGGTTTTTTTTGGGCTATGTGGCCATGTTCTAGAAGAGTTTCTTCCTGACATTTCGCCAGCATCTGTGGCTGGCATCGTCACAAATGCTGGCTCTAAAGATGCCAGCCACAGATGCTGGCGAAACGTCAGGAAGAAACTCTTATAGAACATGGCCACATAGCCCAAAAAACCCACCAAAAAAACCTAAAGACTGGTCATTTTTTTCAAAAATGGTCTTGTGTGGCACCTTAATGACTGAGATCCCTTTTTGTGGCACAAGTCTTCATAGGCTAGCAACCAATGACTAGAACGATCTTTAGAAATACAGTTTTTTCCCCAACTGGATTACTAAAATCGTTCACTTGTGACCAGTAGCTGGTCTGATGCAGTTGGGGAGAAGAAGAAAAAACAGGAAGAAGCCAAAATGGAAAGAGCAATGCAAGAGGGTAGTTGGAAGCTGCCTGTGAGTAATTGGTTCAGAACTGGCATCAGTTCCTTGCAGATTACTCTCAAGGGAATATAAACTTGCTCAGCCTCTTGATTAGGGTTTTCAGAATGGTGCACATTGATACTTTGCTCCTCTAGCCACTATTATGATAAAATAAGATATGTTATCAAAAGCAGATACCACTTTTGTTTTAATAGCTAGTGGGCAAGGTTGCCAAGCTGCAATAGCTGTCTATCTGTCTGGGGTGGGAATCAGGCAGATCTCCAGATGTTGTTGGACTGCAGCTTCCAGCATTCTTCACCATTAGCTATGATGGCTAGAGCTGTTGAGACTTGCTGTCCAACAACACATAGTGGTCCCCACAGTGCCCTCCCCATGGCTCTCCAGCAACAGGAGAGCCACAAATCTCCCCCCACAGTATTTATGTAACATGGAAATAAAGAAAGGCACCTGAAGTTCCATTGTGCACCCTTTGGATGCCTGCATGAATTTGTACGTGCTTCAGAATGTGCTGTGTTTGAATTTCCAGAAAAGGCATTTGGTTTCTGCAAGCATTTGAGGCTAGGAATTCTTGCTTGAGCTTTTGAATATCCCCCTCGCACAACCCTTTGCTTCATTTCTGGAATAATCTTGCCATGCTGTGCTGATGGCTGCTGCCAGTCTCCCTGCCCCGGCAGGACTGTGACAAATAAAATCCATGCCAACTTCAGCTAAGTTATAACAGGTGTTCTAATGCCAGAGGGCAGTTGGTGCCTCGTCCTTTACTCAGTACCTGTTGCAGCAGCTCCCTGCTCCCCCTCATTCAGTCTGGCTTTATATAAAGATCCGTATCACACCACACTGTCATACAGGGTGAGTATCTCTTATATGAAATGCTTGGGACCAAGTGGTGCTTGGATTTTTTTTTCTTTTTGGAATTTTGGAATATTTGTTTTTCCATATATGTACATAATAAGATATCTTGGCAATATCTTGTTTAGGCAAAAATTATTTTGTCTAAACACAAATAAATTTATGTTTCATATACACCTTATACAGAAAGCCTGAAGGTAATTTTATACAATGATTTTAATAATTTTGTGCATGAAACAAAATCTGTGTACATTGAACCATCAGAAATCAAAGGTGTCACTATCTTAGTTACAAATGAAAAAAGTTTTGGTTTTTAAAATATTTTGGATTTTGGAATTCAGGATAAGGGAGAGTCAACCTGTAGTGCTATATTTCACTTTAACAATATCTTGTGGAATTCTGAGGTTTGTAGTTTAGTGAGGCCCAAGAGCTCTCTGGCTGTGAATTCTAAATGCCCTTCCCTAAACTGCAGATCCCAGGATTCCCTAAACTGCAGATCCAGAATTCCAACTGCCATGACAGTTAAAGTGGAGTACAGTGCTATAACAGTGTAGTATGATAGGGCCCTTCCCCTAGGAACAAGTCAAATGGGTTCTTTGCTGTAGGGGAACAGCAGCCTGTGATTTATGTCCTGCACTTTCTGCCAGTTCTCCTGAACAGCATCTCAGATTTCCTTTAAATAATGAATTAATTAACATTAATTAACATCTTGCTTGCATTTAAAAATGAAAACAGTACCATCAAGACATCCAGCAATAAAAGAAAACTGGTAATTTTTGCCATCACGAGGTAGTCTCCTTGAATGAGGTGCATAAGTTGGGGTTTCCTGTGCCATTTATTGGGACCTGTCTGTTCTTCTGGCGTGCCTCCCTCTGCTTAGAAAGGAAGGAAACCTTGGCTACAATAGGACTTTGTTTGCCTGTCTCTTATTCAGCCATGTGCTTGTGCAATTCTGCACAGTCTGGAGCCCAACACCAAGGTCGCCTGAGGATACAGGAACCCGTTCAGCTGCTGCAGCTTGCTCTGTGGGGGGGGGGGGGGGGGGGGGGGGGGGGGGTGACTGGTCAGACTGTGGCCTAGGAGGGGCAGTAGAGCCGCCTGGGCAGCCTGGGAAAGTTGCAGATTAATAATTCATTTCCTTGTGTGGTTGGGAAATGGGATGGGTAGGCGGCCTGCGTATACCAATGTTGTTATTATGCATTCCCAATCTCTCTTCCAGCTAGCCTTCTGCTTTTGAATATATAAACAATAATATTGCTGGGAAGTGGGTGTTGTTATATGCCTCGGACAGAGCTCGGAAAAGCTTCTGTTGAAGACAGCAATTCCCAGAATCCTTCAGCCAGCATAAACAGTGCTGGCCAGGAAATTCTGGGAGTTGTCATTAAAATGTAACTTTTCCATGGTCTGCTTTTGAAATTCCTAATTTTGAAACCAAAGGTGGGGATAATGCAATTCTACTGATATTGTTGGACTGCAACTACCGCATTCCTCATTACTGTTCTGCTGGGATTTGCAGTTTAACATTTGGAGGACCACATTATTCCCAGTCCTGCTGTAAAGTCATTGAGTGTGTCTCCTGCCTTAATTTCCCTTACATTGGGATGTCTCACCCTGTTATGTGCAGCTTTGAGTCCTGATGATGTTCCCTATTTCTCTTCCTCTTTCTGTGATTTTACAGGGACCTACCTTGCAGGTGACTCTCGCTCAGCCCAGCAGTCGTGCCAGCACTGGTTCTGAAAGGTAAGCAATAATGGGTTCTGAGTGCATGTGAGAAAATTGGAGCTGGTACTCCAGTGTGGAAATGCATATGCATGTATCTTCGAGGTGGTGCTGCATGTTATGCACAGTCAGAATTTTGGCTGTTGTCACCACCTAAATACAGAACTGTAGTCTTTTGACTCGGAGCTTGAAAGGGTGCCTTTTTTGTACTGCATCTCTCAGAATCTTACAACCAACATAATTGCATGCTGATTGCAGGATTTTGGGAGTTGCAACTAACACTTCCAAACTCTGGTCATGCCTTATTACAGGTTCTTCCTGTTTGTTGCTAACTTCTGTCTTTAATGCTGGCATAGGCGCCTGCTTTCAGGCCTCAAGTCAGCAGTTTCTTAAATATGGAAGCCTGAGATAGTACCAGTGAATACCTCTTAAACTTATCTGTGGCTAATGCTTCCTTCAGTATTATGACAGGCCACCTGATTTGAAAGTTTTTCTTTCTGTTTCTGAATATAGAAAAACTGGCATTAGTGCTAAGGGAAAGTTCCAGTAGATTTGATTTTGAAAATGGTTGCATGTTGAAACCAACACTAGGCCTCAGTTAAATTATGACAGTGGTTCCTAGTGACTTCAGTTGCTGATGGGGGCAGACTGGGAATGAATCTAGTTGTCCAAATGTGATGTTTTAATCTTAAAAACCAGTAGTGTTGGGGGGTAGGCTTGTCTTGACAATATACTTTCCCCCCTGAAAATGTTTCCCCTAATCCTAGATGCCCACTGATGTCTATATAGGAGAGGATAATCTTCATATGTTTAGAGGCATTCTGCTGTTCATGTTTTTTTACATTCTAGGATAGGATTGTTCTTCTTTGCATTCCTCTCATGTATTATGGCTATTTTGCCTTTGGCTGGAACAGTCCTAAACAACGATGCTATATGGTATCCAAATCTAAGGTTAAGCCCTGATGTTGGATGTTTTCCCTGTGGCTCAGCCCTGGTCCAAGTGAATGCCTTCCAAGTACATCAGTCCTCTGTACTCCTTAAGGTTTTGTTTCTTTTTCAGCTAGAAAGCAGTGGCGGGAGAGGGAGAATTCATGGGAAGAATTCTGTCTAGTGACCCATACACCTCCTGCCCTGATTCCAAGCTAATAGTTCCCATCTGGGTTGACGCTTAGCTATGGAGGAAGTGACTCTTTCTATCTCATCTATTGCCAGACAGGGCCTGGGAAAAAGCAGAGGGATAGAATCTTTTTGTTGGGGTTTAGGGACCTGGGATTCTTTCTGTTGACCAGGAGCGGGTAACTGCAGAAAGGGGATGGGGGGCATTTTCTATCCTCATCACCCAGTGCAGAATCGAAGGGATGGGAGCTTGCACAACTATAAGTATGGTCAACTTGTGTAGAATGAAGAGTGGATGTAGGGTGACTGAGGCCTAGTGGAGCTAGAGCCACCTGGTTGGGGAGAGTAGAAGACATAAGGCAGGCCTGAAAGGGCATCTTGATTTATTGTCAGTAGTATGCCAAATTATGTAGTCAATTAGAGAGTGCCTTTGAGTAGGAACCAGTCTGCCTTCTTTGACAGATATGTGAAGCCTGCATAAATCTGGGATGAACTACCAAGCCAAAGAGTATAAATTATAGCTGAGCTTGACTTTGACCAGCTCTTATCTAAGAGTACAGAAGCCTTATTTTGCTGGGCTTTGCCTGTCTTAGAAATATTTTTGAAAGCTAGGATCTCTAATGCTGGAATCCTTGAAATGTACTACATAGGATCATGACATGGGGAAGAGGCACGCCACTTCTGCCTCTCATTAAATTCTTTTCTTCTCCTTTGTTTCTTTACTCCCCTCCTTCTTTGTGTCTTGCACATATGGGCGCGCACACACACACACACTTTTCTATCAGGCAGTCCAGCCAGCATCCTCTACTGAGCTCCTTCATTTCCCAAATTCTTGGCAGTCTTTCTGTATAAACAGCTTATTTTTAGCCTGAGGTTAACAGTGCAAGAGTTTGCAGCCCACTTTCCCACAACCATGGCAGGAAGGGATGTGTGGGGCTGAGTTCCCTTTCTCTCAAAGAAGTAAGTGCAACAATTAGAACTAGAATAAGAGTATGTACAGCCCAGGATTATCTTAAAGAGAAGTTTAGAATGCAGAGCAGCAGCCTTCAGACTTTTTAAGCCCATGGCATATCTTTTTACCAACCTGTAAATCTGAGGCAGCACTTTTAAAAACTATGTATTTACACATGGGCAGTGCTCCTGCTGTGGGCTCACTTTACCTTAGGCTACCCCCCTCCCCATAGTGGTTCCTGACCCTGCAGTCAAACACAGTGGATTGTATCAGAAGACCAGCTTCCATTTTCTTTCCCCTCGTAAAGGCATATATATTGGTAAGGCAAAAGATAAGGCAAATGCAAGAAGGTTGAGAAAGGAACAGAAAGAAAAGCAGAGAAAACAGATGTCAAGTAGCATCTTGGGATTAAAGGCAGATGTTGAAGACAACTGTTCTAGAGGGAGCAGGGGGAAAGGACATTGTGATCCAGAAGTGAAGGGGATCTGAATCTATACCAGCCTTCCCTTATTTGTTCCCCTCCCTCCAGTGTGTTGGATTACAATTTCTATTATCGCCATCCAGCAAATAATTGGGAATATTGGCAGGGATTAAGGAAGTGGTCCAATATATCTGGGGGCCATTAGGTTAGGGAAACATGTATTATCTTGCGGAAGTGAAGAAAAAGCTGGTTTCCACTCCAACTGTATTTTGTTGCTATCTCAATTCCCTTACTTTTGTTTGCCACCCTCAGGTCTTTGCCAGCGGCTGAAGAAATGCATAGTCTTATCACAGAAAAGAATTGTGGTAGGCTGCAAGGTGAACCTGATGCTATTATGAAAGGTGAGATTTCATGCCATATAGCCCTACAAGTTAGAACCAAGAGTCCTTCCCCCCCCACACACACACACCTTTAAAAGTGCAGTCCTGCCCAGTCTTGTAAAGGAGGAGGCCTCCAGTAACTTGTAGGAATGTTAGCTTGTGTCTTGGAAGGAAGACAAACAGATCACTCCTGGAATTTTGCTGGACTTGAATCAAGCATGCTGCCCTAGCCACAGCTTGCAGTGAATGCAAGAATCTTTAAACCGACTTAGTATTATCTTCAGTGGTTGCATAAAATACCAAGCCAATTGATTTTCCTCCTTTAATCCATTGTACTCAAGGCAGAGCCTCTCTCCACATCCTTGAAATTAACTTACAACAGAGGAGCTTTTATTTTAAACTTTCTAAAGTTTTGGTCATTATGAGTGCAGATAAAGAGAGGTCCTGGATTAAGGAGGGGGTTGATTTAAGTTCAAGGTCCATCTTGCCCACTTTGTCTGCATCTTCTAGGTTGGCTGCAGCGAGAAGTCAGGGGTGGTATTAAAACCCCATGGTTGCGTCCTCGCAAGTACTGGTTTGTGCTGTCAGAGGATTCCCTTGACTACTACAGTGGGTGTGAGATGAATGCCCGGCGCCTTGGGTCTCTTGTTCTCACTAGCCTTTGCTCTGTGCTGTGGCCAGACAAGCAAACCTACAAGGAGACAGGTAAAGAATCTGTTGTTTGTGCCTGGCTAAGAAGTGGAAGAAAGCCCTGACTTGCTGCTTGAGTATTTTGAATTTTTATCATCTCTGTGTTTTGCATAAGTGGCAGTGGGGAACCCAAGGCCTATTCTTTTCTGACCGACTTTTCTTTGTGTCTTCTGCAGAGCTTTAAGGACTTTTTTGGACGTGTAGTCCAGAAAAACAACTTTTCAAAGCTCTCATCTAGTGTAATGCACAGAGTCATGGGGGTGGATGGTGAGGCCAGCGGAAATCTTGGGTTTTCAGCAGTTTTCTTTGAGATCATTTGGAGATACTTAATATATCTGTGGCATATGAGCATGAGGTTGGGCTGGAGAAAATACTTAAGGCCTGGATTTTTCCTCTGTGTGTTCTGTTAATCGCATGTTGGTTTTCCCACTTCTGCAGGATACTGGGCTGTGACAGTTTTTGGCAGAAAACATTGCTACCGGCTTTACACAGAGCACTTAAATGAGGCTGTGCACTGGGTCTGTGCTTTGCAGAAGGTCATTGTCAGCAAGGCTCCTGTTCAGACCCCCACCCAGATCCTCATGTGTGACATTGAGGTGAGGAATACATGAATGAAATGAGTAGAAATGAAGTAATCACAAAGCTTACAAGTGATGAGGCTAGGAATGGTCATGGGAGCCTTGGTTCATCAGTGTCGAGAAGTTGAGAACATAAGTGTGTGAGGAGTACATGGGCACTGAGTGGTTTATATTCTGAAAATCAGAAAGATACCATCACAAATGGCACAGTAGTAGAGTATCCTCTATAGTTATATATGTGGTTTTGATTTCAGTGCTTGTAAATTTTAATTCATAAAACTTGTTTTAAGAGTGCTTAAATCTTAAGGATTGTTGTAAATATTTTTAAAATTTACAGTACTTACCTGGCTAACTTCCTGGATGTTGGAACTAAATTTCTATTTCCCAGGAGTAATGGGAGTTGTTGTACAAGACACTTGGAGAGCTTTAGGCTGGAAACCATTAAAGGATGTGCAACTCTTCTATGATACTGGGCTAGTTTAATCTGTTGTCTGAAGTCTGCATGCTGGGTCAGCCAACAGCAGACATTTACATTACACACCAAGTTTAGCAGAATGATTTCTCGTATATAAGCTCCTTCAGAGGTAGAATTAGAGTGGCTCTCAAATCCCTTTCTTTTCCCATCACAGGAGAATCATAACAGCCCAGAAATTTTGGATCAGATTTACCACAATAATCCCATACTATGCTACACAGCTGGCCCAATCTATGCACCATTGTTGCCTTTTCCTTATGCAGGTGAGTGTCTCCTTCTTGGTAAATTATATTGTCACCTTGTTCTTTTAGTAGTCTTAATCAACACTCTGCTTTTGGGGCTGGGTGCAAGTGAGTAGACAGATCTGGATATGTGGATGTTTGGGTAATGGCTCATTTCTCTCTCTGCTCATGTTCTACAGCATCAGGTGGCCAAGGTTATGCAGGGCTCCGTGATGAAGCTGTCAAGCTCTTCTACTCGCTGCAGCAGCTGGAGGGAATGCAAGAGCCAGCCCTACTCATGCAAGGGGTGCTACAGACTTGCCATGACCTCCCACCTCTGGTGGATGAGATCTATTGCCAACTGGTGAAGCAGACAACAGAACCACCTGTGCCAGGTGCACCTACAGACCTGCGCTACTGGCAGCTGCTCACCTGCATGAGCTGCACATTCCTGCCTTCTCTGCCCATACTGTGCTATTTGCAGCTGCACCTGCAACGGTGAGCCTGTGGGAAGGGAAAAGAGCTTGGATGTCATTGGTGTAATGCTTTGTTAGTTATAAGGCTGAGAGAGAGGTGGGCAGTCACTTCCCTAACAGTCTGGGGGTGATTTTGTCCATTGCACAGCTTTTTCATAGGGAAAAGTTTTAGGAAAAGCTTTCTTCTCTTCCCTCCCAGTCTCTGTACTCGGATTACTGGATGGTGGTGTTGACAACCAGGGAAGGATATTTCCATCATGCCCTGCATGTGAACTTGTAGTTTATCTCAGTCACTGTTGGTAGACAGGAAACCAAGCAGGAAGATAGTTGATGAGACACATGAAAGCAGCATGTAGTTTGTCTGCTGGGAATCTCTTTGTGGGCAGCAGTGTTCCTGCTGAGGTGACTGCACCAAAGGCCTCTAGTTTTTTTAAATGCCAGCTCTCCCTCGACCCCCGCAGGACAGAAAACCGGTTCCCAGGCTCAGAGATGGCTCTGTATGGACGCTTCATCACAGAGGCCCTGCGCAAGACCAAAGGCCGGGAATGTGTGCCCTCACTGGATGAGATTGCACAGCTAATAAAACGCCAGGAAATGGTGTGCACTGTGCATTGTCCCGGCACGGACACATGCCAGGTGGCCATCACTTCCCATACCACGGTCCAAGAGGTGAGCAAAAGTCAAGAACCTAACTAGCAATGGGTGGGGGAAGGGAACAGAATGATTTGTTTCCAGTAAAATCCATCAGTGTATACAAAAAGAAAGTTGCAGCTGATCTAAGAAATATACGTGATATTGTTTCCATCATTACCTGGAGAGGGAGCAACAAGGGTGGACAATGTTGTAAGACTATTTCCCATCAGTCCTTATTGGGAACAGTGCAATATCTGCACTGTGACCACCTGCGTTAAAAGATGTTGCCTTTGTCTCCATCAAGAGAGATCAAACATTCAGTAATTTACCTTGCAATCCATCCCTCCCTCAAATCTCTTTCCTCAGCATGCTTGACCCTGTCTGTGTCCCCTTTACAGCACTGAGTGCCCTCCTTCTGGAAATGGCCAGGCCTCCTGTCACCCCCTTTGTCTCCTCGTCCCAGGTGGCCCGGGAACTGATGTTGCGCCTGGGCCTGGCCTGTAGCCCCAACTCGTTTATCCTCTATGAGGAAAGCTGGCAGCATGGGTGCCCCCTTCCAGAGGATGTACTCGTGGCAGACGTTCTCACTAGGTTTGAAAAGTAAGTGTCCCTTACACAGAACCTAGTATAATTTGTGTATCCCACTCCCAGTTGTAAGTGAACAGAAGAGTGAGCCCATGAATTGACAGTATGTTAAGAAATTTAACTTTAAAATCAAAGCATGATCCTATCCTCTGGAACTATGGAGATAGTCTTGCAAATATGGGGGCAGCAACCTAAGAAGCAATTGCTTGCTGAAGGAAGGAAGGAATAAGCAATTGGTTGCTGGGGAGGTAAGGACCTCCCTACAACTAGCAGAAGCAGAATGATACGAAATAAGCATATTATGCAAATTTGCCATTTATTATTATATAGTGTTGGGATCCATGTAAGATACAGTTTTAGTTGAGGCAATCAAAAAGAGAGGGGTGAGAATAGTACTGAATTGGATAGTTGTTTAGGAAGTACAGATTTGGTCTTATATACAATCCTTTGTTGGGAGGTTTGTCTGTTATTGCCCTGATAGACTGTTTTTTCTTACATGTTATATCTAGCTTGACTGGGGAACAGCCACACTGGAAGCCTCCTGCAAGACTCTGGTTTAGGCATTATGGGCATCCAAACATGGACTGTGTCGCATGCAACTGTCAGGAATTTGCACTGCTGTTTAAGAAGGTAAGGATCATAATGCAGTGTTGATAGTAACACGTTTTTGGCCTCTCCTGTACAGGCCCACAAACTGGTCCTCGATAGCTGTGTGCCTCTCTAAGGAGGTGCATTCTACTTGCAGAGCCTGAATGGCAACTTTTCTCTTCACATGGCCTTCCTTTGTTTGGACAGACATTTCCCTGTTAGCCTACAGTACCTCTGTCTTACTCCTCTTGTAACTCCAAGATCTTCCCTTCCACCAGGGGATTTATCACTGCAGTATTATCTGCTGGACTTTGGGATGGCACCTCTCTGGCCAAGCAGCAGGTGGAATGGAAGGACAAACTGCACAGTCATCTTCAGAAAGAGGCCATCATGGACAAATGGAACCAGTTTCAAAGGATGAGACAACTGGAGGCCAAGCCAACCTGTCTCAGCGTAGAGGGCAAGTGGTTGGCCTTTGGTTTTGCCCTCTTTGATACAGAAGCTCATGAGGTAAGTTTTCAGCTGCATTTCTAAAGTACCAAGCATGACAATGTAGTTGGTGTGTTATATGGTAAGAATGACAAACTGTAGAGACCAGTCGTGAGGAGTGGGGTGGGGTAGCACTTTTGACAAAGCGGTGTGTGTATATTATTGATTTCAAGTAGAGAAGGGATGTAAAAACACATAATACTTGTAGGAAAAGAGGGGTGTGTGTTTATGAAACATGTGCTAAAGGCTTCTACTATGTCATTATGGCCTGTTGGGATTAGATAAGGGTATTCATTCCTCATTCAGGAAAATATTCATGTATTTCAAAGGCAGTCAAAATGGTGTGCCATTCTTATTCCTCATGATACATGGATTTTGCTGTAAGAGTGATGTTACTATATACAGTGTGCCTGCGTCATACGCGGACGCGCTTTACACGGCTTGAGCATATGCACTCAAGCTGCGGGGCGGAGCGTCCCATTCAATTGAATGGGCGCGCACGCCTGTTGCGCCCCTGTGCCACCGTGCACGGGCCCCATTGTTTACAATGGGGCTTGAGCATAGGCGGAATTCGTCTTACGTGGAGGGATCCGGAACGGATTCCCGCGTAAGGCAAGGACCCACTGTATAGGACAAGGACTGGTAACCAATCTGGGCTGACCTCAACCCTGAAGAAATATTGTTTTAAACTGCAAGAGGCTAAACACTTGGGAGTTACAGATGTAGTTGTATCATGCCCTTTGATGGGACTTCATCCTGGGTGTACTCTTCCACTATAGATCCATGACCACCAGCAAAGAGAGCTGGAATGGGATAATAAGAACACCCATAGGAGCCAATGTGTAGTGGTTTGAGCGCTGAACTATGACTATGGAGACCATATCTCCATTCAGCCATGGAAATCCATGGGTGAGCTTTGGCAAGTCACATACTCTTAGCTTCAGAGGAAGTAAAACACAAACTCCCTCTAAACAAATCTTACAAGGAAAGCTCTATGATATGGTCACCTTAAGTGAGAAATTACTTGAAGGCACATAATGCCCATGGGGAACTGTAGAAACATGTGCTCCTGGTAAAGCTCCAAATGATTAAAATAGTATGTTATAATTCTGTATTGGGAGTGGAATTATCTACATCATGGAAATCAGAAATATCTTAATAAATGTACTTAATGTGCATTTTCCCCAACGTGTTCCATTTATACCTAATTTTTAAAATTTTCACATTTTAGCCAAAAGAAAAGCTACAACATTTGAACATGGAAGAGCACTAGTAATAGCCATCTGGAACTTTGGAAAAGATAGGAAACCTCTGATCTCTTCCCATGGTTGTGGGGCCCAGTCCAGCCCTCCACGATACTTGATTTAGGCATGTTGTATTTAAAAAAAAAACATATGTAAAATACTTTGGTACTATATTTCAAAGAACAGGTGGTATAATCTAAAACAAAGAAGCAGTAAAAAGTCACAGAAACATAATTTACAGTATGTATAATTAACAGTTCAGCTAACTGTAGGTAGGGACTGAGTTCAAACTGCAGTGACAATCTTGTTATTGTCCCTGGCTCTCCTATTGCCTAGGATTGCATCACCATAGTAGTATTAAGTGAGTTAAATAATTTTGTTTTTCTTTCAGTAAAATATATTTTTGTAACCTGAATGGTTTGCAGAATATAAACTACCATCCTTGTTGTTAAGGGCTCCCTTCTCACACTCTTGTGTTGTCCTTGGCCAAAAAGAGAGAAACTACTTGGGGTGCCCATCAGTGATGGATTAAGACTTGCTGAGAGCCTTAAGCTTTGTCAAATTTAAGAAGCCAAAAAACATCCCTCTAGTAGTATGTTTAACATTTTAGCGGGAATGAATGACCTGTGCATGTGTCTTGTTTTGGACACTATGCCTCTTGCAAAGAATACAAAACACCTCACCCATGGGTGAAGTCTTGAAGGGGTGCTGCTGGCCAGGAAATGTTTTTACTTCCCATCAGCTACAGTTGCAGTCAAGAGCAAGCACTTCTTAGTCACCTCACTTGTAGTCAGTGAGATGGCTACAGCAGCTGTCCCTGGAAAGCAGGTGGGCAGGACATGTAGCAGTGCATGATTTTTACTTTCATTTAGAGACTACCTGTATGTAATCTGAGGCCCTGAGATGTAAGTTAGCAGTTTTAAGATTGAAATCTGCCAGCCGCAGGATAGCAGATTACAGGGGCTGACATCTGATCTTGCAATGATTTTCTGCTCTGATTTCAGGTAAAGGAAATTGTGCAGCATCTACAGGCAAGCAAGTTCAGCACCACTCTGCAACAGGAGACTCACTGACTACATTAACCAAGACTGCACTCAAAACTGCGAAAGATGAGACTGCCTGAGTTGCCTGACTCCTCTTTGCCCTGGCAGCAGCCTTGTTGTCTAGGATAGTGCCTTTTTCAGTCAGACACTTTTAGCAGGGATACTAGTAGCACTTTTTGCTCCTAAGGAGCTGATAACTTTGTTTTCTCTCCTGTGCAGAGGGATTCCCCACCCAAACTTGTATTAAAAAATATTTATATCACTTCAGTTCCTCTCCTTGTTCTGGTCTCTTGAAACAAACAATGGATTACTCCTTTGTTTAGGGGTGCTACATTCACAACTCTTGTTGTAATTTACTTCCACTCATATATCATACTTTGGCATAAGGGATATGAAAGGTCAATAGCTCCCTTCCTGTACCTGGCTCTCCTAAAGTTCTCCTTTTTAAAACAAATGAGATGGGGAAATGGTGGGTCATTAGCTCTGCTATGGGTAAAATTAGAGGGGAAACCTTTTAAGACACATTAGAGCCTGTTCAGGCCTTCTATAAAACTAAATTGGCCAGCATATGAACAATGGTACACTTAAAGAGGTTCTCCATCTCTCATCCAGCAGATCTTCTGTACTAAATATATAAGCACACACTTCCCATAGGGAGAATTTCTATTCTTTGAACACATTCCAACAGAGGACTTTGTATCATACCGTAATCCAGCAACAATTTACATTTAACACAAGGGTTATAAAGGGTAACAGTCTTTCCCTTCCCAAACCAAGGCTTTTCTGTAAGCTGCCCACTACTACAGCTGTGCCTTGACAAACAAAATGACTCTTTGTTGTTTAATCAGCTTGAAGAGAACAAGGGAGTTGCTTCAAAACACTTTTTTTTTCTTTTAGGGATGAAAGGATGGAAGAGAGATGTCAGTTATAAACCATTTGGTGGGAAAAGAGCAGCACTCTAAAAGCAAAAAGCAGTGGGTAACCTAGACTAGTTTTTTTTAAGGGTTGTTTTTTTAAGGGGCATGGCAGGATTATTAATAATACAGCAGGCAAGAGTTTAGCTGCTAACAGGGATAATTCTGGCCATTAAAAACAAGGATAATATTACCTTAACTTATTACTGGGTGGCTGTGGAAATCAAATACAGTAACAGCAACTAATATGGAGTACTTTTCCTTGAAGTGAAGACTGAAGAGGACTAGGATGATTACCAGCTAAGAATACCTGGATACTGTTTTCTACTCCCTCTTATTTCAGATAATGAATGCTGGAAGGGAGAGAAGGCGCAAAGACAACAACAACAAAAGGCTCCAGACTTTAAAACCATTTCCTTCTTCCTACTCCTGACCCCATTACATAACACTGTAGCTGCAGCACAGTTACTGCCCCACAGAAACTGAGTGACACAAAATGCCAGTTTGGTATCTTATGCAGAAACATAGGCTTGGGTTATTTTAAAATGCACACAAACATCCTACATTATTATTCACTCTGGGACTTATTCCAACATAATTGTGTTTCAATAAATACAAGTGCAACATGAAGACAACTTGGTAGAGGAACACGCTTCTTACGGACATAAAAAAAGGAATAAACAGAAGTTATCCTAGTGCTGCCTGCTATTAACCAGACCTGGTGACTCCTGGTTCATGGGAAGTTGCCACATATAACCAGATGTCTCAAGGGAACAAGAAGAAATCAGGCCCAATAATAAGAACACTAGGTTGCAGCTCAACAGATGACAAAGGACTTGAGGGTCAATGTCAAAAGGGGACCAGATTCCCTTCTTTTCATGAGAGGTCTGTGAGTGCCCCTTCACTCCCAGACATGGGTCACCAAAAGGGAGGAGCTGGTGTACTTGGAGAAATCTTGCTTGAGGACGAAGACGTGCCAGAAGACAGACAATCATATCCTATAAGCCAACTCACTGCTCTTGTGTACCCCAGGAGATATAGTCAGGCCGAGTGGCAGCATGATACTCATCTATCAGCTCCTGGACAATCTTGCGGGAATCATCAAGTTCATCAAAATTCTCCTTGAACATATCCTCCTTGCGGAACTGTTCCAGGAAGGCTTCACGTTTGCGTAGTTTGTCATATTGATGGCAGGTACGTTCGAAGAGCTAGACAATAGATCCAAATGGTTCATTTCAGAAAATGCATGAGGACAGGTACACAGAAAAAGTAGAGCAATTTGGTGTCCGGTATAAATAGATTACAGGGACACCTCACTATGGTAATAAAAGATACCTCCGGACAGTGGATCACTCTTTGTCACTTCACACCTATCATATGAGAATGAAACACTCAGGAGAGTGTATTTGCTTATGTTGTTTTCCAAAAAGAAAGGTAAACAGAGCTGCAAAATGGTAGAATTTGTCCTGCACGAAGGGCTGTACTCAATGATTGGTTTTATTTCTTATAATTTACTTTTCCCCCAAGAAGAAATAAACACTGCTGCTTTTACAAGATCTTCTCTAATAAATCATCAAATGACTACCTTTTTTTTTTTTTACTACATATAGTGTCTTTCTCTGAAGACTGTTACTCAAGGTGGCTCATAACATAATTAAAGAGACATATACAGAGGTGAGTCCACAATCAATCTGGTAGCAGCCCTCTCTCACACTCTCTCAAAATGTGTGAGGGCGCCAGAGTTAAAAAAAAGGGCATCCCCCTAAAATTTTAAAACCCAGGCTCATATCGTGAAATGTGATGCTTCAATTAGCTTGGACAGAAATTTATAAGACTTTATCCATCATAACCAGAACTTTGGTATGGACCTAGAAACAGATCAGTAATCACTGAGATGGTTGTAGAAATTGGTGGACTCCTCAACAGCATTTGGGACTTTCTGAAGATACTGAGCACTGTCCAAAGCAGCCCAGGAAGAGCATAATACAGTAACCAAAAAGGAGGTACGGTAACTAAAGCGTGCATCACTGGCCAGATCAGAGAAACACACCTATGTAATATATACCAAGTTCATCTCAGATCATGCACTAGATAGACAATGATTTCTACTTTATTACTCTAACACAGATGGATGGAAGACTTTCTACAAGTGTTACTAAGTGGGGATTTCTCTGTAGACTCCAGAGTTTTGACTGGAGCATTTCATGGTTGTTTTTCCTCTCTCTTTTTGTATTATTCATTTTTTTGTATTATTGGTGGGTTTACTTTTTAAAAAAACCCAAACAAACAAAAACAAACAAGCCATAAGGAACAGATGGGTTGCTAATAAATCTGCAAAAATTCCAGAGGACAAGAAGGAATCTGGACAAGGGAACAAGGTTATCTCAACATCTATCTCTAGCTTATCCTCCACTGCCAAAATTTTCCCTTCCTCATACAGAATCAATGGTGGCACCATGCTCCCGCATAAGTATCTCACCTTGATCCATCAGACTTCTCAATACAACTAGAAGAGGGCCAGAAGATTCCTAATGCAAATACATCCTAAATTACTTTCAAAGAGTAAACTTTTCAGACCATGCATTTCTTATTTCTCAAAAAGCAAGGAATTAGACAACAAAAGCCTTGAGAGCAACTGAATCCAGTTTAACCCAGTTCCAGAATTGCAATAACAACATCTGGTGATAGAAAATGCATCAGTTCTGCCTGAAAACGACTGATGGAAGTAAATAAATAATCTCTAACTGCATCTTGAATTAAAAAAAAAAAAGGATGCAGAAATAGCCCCACTGGGAGTACTTTAAATGCCAAAACTATCTTTATCTCATCAGGTTAATTCTGAGAACATCAAGCCATGTAGTAAAATGAAAAATTGCCCCAGCTGTTTCACTGACTCACCGATGAAATATTGGTGTGATTAGCCATCATCAGACCGCTAACCCTGTGTGCTGATGGCAAGTATGGAGACTTCCTAGAAAGTGCCACTTGAATGCTGGCAGGGCCCCAAGGAATGAAGTTAGCCAGTTTCCTCTCCCGGATCCGCTGTAAACTCTTATGAACCTGATGGAAGACAGATAGTTTGTGTGTATGCATGAACACAGCTATGTTAAGAAAATAAAAAGAAAGTTTCACCTGAAGTGTGGACATTCACAGCACATATCACAAGCCTGATAACATGCAGGCAGAATTGTGGATACACAGCAATCACATTATTCTAATCCTACTGGGCACAAGATAAGCTTCCAGACAAACTGGTTTGGCTGAGCATATGCTAGCTACTGACCTGGGTGGGATCCACCTCCCCTTGGATGATGTTAAGGATGGCAATGTAGCAATGGTTGGTCTGCCGATCACGCCCCATGGATACCATGACATTCTTGGGCTGCAGCAGCCGTCGCATCACATCAAGGACAGTGGTTTTGCGAACGCTGGCCACCTGTGGGTAGTGTGGGACAGCATTGGCATTTATTCAGGAGAGGAGATGAAACAGAGCCAAAAGGTATCCCTGGATCTTATGTTATTCAGAAGGAAAATGTTGCAGCCTTCCAAGCCAGGCTGAAGAAAATACACACACATCACTCACACAACATCTCTTTTTTCTGAGATACAGCAAAGCAGGGTTCTGACTTCCTTGGACCATTCTGGTAACCATAAAGGGTGTCTAAGAATGATGGAGAGAAACTAAACAAATACCCATATTTACAGGTAAGGATAAAGAAAAAAATAAGAGATAATCTGAAAGAAGCATGAGCACACAGAGTTACACACAAACACACACCATGCAGCTGATACCCTCTTCTGGACTGTTAGCCTTTGTGACCTCAGTTTGCCCTGCTGCTTGTGGAAAGGGATGAAAAGGAGAGAAAGAGAGCTATGTTTAGCAGGCTGAGAATGGAGATAAGAAGGCTGTCTTAGGAACATCCCTTGCAAGGAAGTATCACATGCCTCTTTGCACATCAGTTTTCCTCTTGCTACACATTTGCTACTGGACAGTTCTGGGCACATCTGTAATTGCCAGTCACTGATTGGTTACAGGTGCACCAGGACAGTGCCTTTGAACTGTCACCTTACTAGTAGATTTTGGTATCCCAGACTTCCTGTATAAGTATACTCTGCCATCAAGTAACATCTTTGTTATAGATCACATATTTGGTGTAAAGTGCCATGGATTACAAATTAAACTAGAGGACAAAAGACCAGCTGCCCATTCTCAGACCATCTGCATACATATACAGAAAAGGAGTAAAGGGCAAAGGGCCAGTAATGATGCGCAAGAATACCAAGAGCATGGTTTAGGGGCACAGTGGGGGGAAAGTACTTACAGCCTGATCTGTGGTGAGAGGTGTGTAGCCTGTGATGAGGAAGTGTAACCTGGGAGTAGGGATAAGGGAGGCAATCAATCCAATCAAGTCATTATTCATGTAGCCTGGGTAGCGCAATGTAGTGGTACTGGCAGACATGATGGTGGAAACCTAGGAAGAAAATAAAGACAAAAATCATGGTAAGATCCACACTAATATCAGAAATTAACAACAACCACAACTATATTTTCCATAATCAAAGGTAGTTAGCATGATCCAAAACAAAACCAAGATCCATAGGTGGGAAATACCTTTATTTGGAGCTACAGAATTTCCACAAAATTTGCAAGCTAAGATCTCAAGAACTCTTCACTGGGTTAGCTGGGGCCAAATATTAAGTGGGGGGGCAAGAGAAATGCAAGGAAGTTTAGACTCCTCCATATCACTTTATTTGTGGATCCTGAAAGAACTAGCTGAAAAATGTCCATGCTGAGTGATTAGGGATATTCAGTGGATAAATTTTAATTTAAATACTTTGTGTGCAGGTTATTATTTACTTATTTTAAATTTATGCTGCTTTTCAGTCCAATACTACAATATAAAAATATACAGAATTCCAAACGCACAGCCACCAGCAGACTTAATGTCAAACTGTACATCAGCTTAGTCTCTCAAGTGAATCATGCCTGCCTCTCACTGAGATATTCCTTGATGAAGCATCCAGTCTTTTTTCTTCAGGGATGAGGGAAGCATCTTCTTAACATCACATTCATACTCACTTACCAGTTGGTTGATCTGAGAAAAGGTAGGGTTCTGAATGTGTAGTCTGTCAGTGGCAATGCGGTTCAGAGCTGTGTTGTCTAGAACCACCTGTGAAAAGGGAGACAATGTAGGGTAAGAGTGAATGGGTAGACATCTCTCTGCTTTGTTAAATATGTACATCGGATTCAGGTTGCATTCACCGAGAGCTACTCTTGTATTTATTTTTTACACATTACCAGGTCCTCTATAACACTGGGTGGGTATACACAGAATGGGACCTTGAGATGTAAGCCTCTTCAGATACCAACTTATAGTTTCATTGTATGTATCAGTAGGTCTTACGTATGGTGCGTTTTCTCTCCTACTCTACTACTGGTGGGCAGTTTTACAGTACTTCCTCCTCCAAAGGGAGAGAAGTACCTTTCACAACCATGCCTTACCACACAATCAGCATTTTGTGTCAGCCGCTTGAGTGTCAAGAGAGAGTTGTATGGTTGCACTACCACATCACTCATCTCATCCTGGTTAGGGAAGACTGAATATGTCTGCACCAGCTTCTTAGGGTACCTGTTGAAAAGGAAGATGGTTAGTTATTCAGTGCTTCAGTAGAATATGTGCCACATCTCAGGATGCTGTATGGGGTGCACTGACTGTGCAGTAGCAATTCTGGAATACCAGATACACAAATTGACTGAAGTAGAACCAGATGTGGGTACAAGCACCACAGTGTACCAAAGAGTCTGTAATTTGGCAGAACAGTCAGGAACTAGAGGTTGGATATGAGAATAACTCAGAAATAGTCCCATGTTTTACTGATAAGGACAAAAAAACTACAAAGGCCATCATAAATAAAAAGTTTAAGGTGGCAGTGGAAAAGAAGGCATTTCTAATAACTGTGTTCTAAAATAAACATGTTGAGGAACACAACTATTAATTAGGACTCAATATGACAGTAACCCTTTCCTTATATCACTGAATTTGGGGGCAAACAGAATGGATCTCTGGAGTTACTGTGAAGATACATCACCATGAAAGTTCTTTCCATTCAAAGAGAATGGCAGCGTCTCTAGACTGACATCTCTCACTTAACAGAGATGGCTGAAAACATAAAAATTCCACTGGCAGTTGTACTACCTCCTCATTATATAATTATTATATAACTCACCCTAAAACACTATTTCGAAGTTTCTTAATACAAGCTAGAGGACTGGAAGAAAGCTATCTCCAAGGTTTCAAAGGAGACAGACTCAAGAATGTATCAAGATGATGTACATACCAGTCTTCTCTGAACTTACACTAAGTTCAGCATTACCTTCTGACTCAGAAGAGAACATCCAGTTCTGAGATGATCAACTGCAGTAATATTCCACAGTAATAATAAAAGATCAGCTACAGACCTAGTTTGGACTATACTGATTTTTCTTCATTATACTGTATTACATAAGTCATCTATCTGAAGTAGGTATTAAATGAAATGATTGCTCTGTAATGTTTTGTAATGAGCTGTCAAGGGGACAAGTCAAATGCCTACACAGACGCACAAGAACAGCACACACTTATCACAGTTATCCTCATGGAATGAGCTAAAACATCTACTCAAAATGTGGAAGTCTTAATTTTATATACTGCTGAACTATGACAATTTTGTAAGCAGTTTATAGTAATAATTTTAAATCTTCTAAGGAAGAATGAGACTAAGATGAAATATAAAACAAACATAAAACAGCTTTTGGATAAGCAGGATAAGCAACAGCAGTGATTCTTTAATCCTCTTAGAGTAAAATGATAAAAACTCTAGATTAAAAACAAGAAATCCAAAGTCTATAGCTCAATATTTTGTAAGACATACTATAAAGCATATCTCCAGAAGTTTTATACAGTATTTGTTTAATACATCAGCAGTCTCCCAAACCTGTGAAAAGGGCCCTGGCAAACCCAAAGCCACAAACAGAAGTGACTTTTAGTTGTTATTTTTAATCAAAAATATGACAGTGTAGCTCACTGGGATAAAAAAAAAATGACCTCTAAGGCTTCTGCAATCTATGGTGAAATAAATTAAGGTAAAAGCTAGAAAATGTGTACAACTCCGCTGTTAGTCCTAAAATTAATTGGTAATTTCACTGTTTGCAGGAATTTCTAATTACATATCTTCAAGCAAAAAAATATTTAATATTTCCACAAAAACATTACTGTAATCTAGGTAGGGGGTTACTCTGGCCTTTTGATTTCATTCACCAATCCACATGCCAAATGACAATTATTTCATTTTATTAACATATGGAAGGATATGCAATTGTAGATGTTGTGAACTAGAGTGAAGCTTGTACAAATTAAGTTCTGGGGGGCTTCAGAGTGGGCTGAAGAGAAGGGTGGGTAGAGAGATGGATGGAGTCAGCCTCAACTACAAAATACTGATGTTGGGTAGGGATATACTTCAACTCAATTGCTAGCACAGCTGTCAGTGCTAGACATACTGAAATTAAATCATATTTGCTGTGAACCTGAATTGGCCGAACATGCTTACCCAAAGGAACTATATCATACACAATGATATAGGAATAATGCAGTTTGCTTTACGCATTAGAAATGCAGTACCCAGAAGTGCATGTGAAGCCAGTTGCAATTTTGCTCCTAGGAAACCCATTACAGTGTGCCCGCGTTATACGCGGGTGCGTTTTACACAGACTTGAGCATACATGCTCAAGCCACAGGGAGCGTGTAGGGCGGTGCGTCCCATTCAAATGAATGGGGCACACACCTGTGGTGCCCCACACGCTCCCACACCGCCATGCACGAGCCCCATTCAAATGAATGGGGCTTGAGCATAGGCGGAATTCGCCTTACTTGGGGGGGTCCCGAACGAATCTCCCGCATAAGGCAAGGGCCCACTGTATTAGGTAACAATAGAAGCCTCGACCCACTCTAGGATAAAACAAAGTGATTCCACAGTGGGCATTTTAAGCATTCACAAGTCTTAACTTCTCTAGTAGGTGGCAGGATTCTTCTGCCACTGGATGACTACATCAATCTGATAGAAGGAACCTTCATCTAAGTTCAGTCAGATGAAAAACAGACTGCTCCCAAGCTCAGCATAAAATGAGACCTCCTCCTTTGGAGTATTCCTGGATATAGAAAAGATCTGAAGAAGGTCATAAATCAACCACAAACAGTGACTACACAGTAAAACAAATTATATTTTGTGGACCTTGCAGTGCAGGAGAAGCTTAAAGAGATTTACAATGAAGACTGGACACATCCAGCATTTATTTGGTGCATTACTTCTGAGCCCAGAGGATGACAGCAGTATTAGTGGGGTGGGGAGATTATAGTCAAGCGAATGCCTCAGCTAACTGAATTGTCCCCAAATGTCTCTTTCATCTCTCCTCAAAATTTTTGGAAATTCCATGTGGAAAGAATGATCAAATTGCCACTGCCCATCCAAAATAAATGTGATTTGTTTTAGCTGAAACTAGAGAACATTCCTTGCCTGAGGGATGAGAAGTGATTGTTTCTCTTTCCGGTTTCAAGTCACAACTCCACCACTTACAAGGCTTGCCTAAGCTGGTGTTGGGGTGGGGCAGTCTTCACTCTGAATCACCTGTGTATCTTACACATTTGCCAGTCTGATGTCTCTCTAGACTGACTGGCTTTTTCACCTACATGTGCTCCCCAGGAGTGTGAAGTTTACATGCATTTACAGGTATTTCATGCCACCACTCACCTGTCATTTAATCTTTCCAGGAGATAAGAACCCAAACCAGAGCCAGTCCCACCTGCGATGGAATGGCACAGTACAAAACCCTGAAGAGAAAAGTAGCAGAAAGTTTTTGTGCGTGCATATATATACACAAATACACAGAGGCCATCCTCTTATGGGAGGTACACTCAATGAATATTACTAACACCAAATCAGATAGCTGAAGTTATAAACATGAAGGCCATATAGTTTGAATCTTCCTTTCTGCAATGCAAAGGCCCGCAATACTTGCTACAGCCCTTCCGAGATCCAAATCAGTCATACTCTTCAGTATTGCCTTAAACACAAAATAATACATAAATCTGTAAGATAAGACCACTGGAGAGTCAAGGGTAACAGAGACCCTCAAAGCCTGTTATAACTTGTAGAATATTGTGATTAAGAGCGCAGACATCAAACAAAAATGTTGCAGTGTATCCCCTGTCCTGATAGGAGTGCTTTAGGCAGAACTCAAAAGAGATTTTTTGTGATACAGTATTTGAGATTTATGGGAGGGAAGATGGTGGAAAGAAACCAAGTATTAAATTTCCTATTCTCTTCTGCTGTTATATAGTCTAGCAACTGGCTGTTGGTGTTCCCTTTATTCCTCCTTCCAAGTCATGGATAGGGAAAGTAATTGAACTCACTTATATAAATACACACACACACACACACACACACACACACACACACACAGAGATATATAAATTTCAAAACTCCAGATAACTTCTCCCAACAGTTGCATGTAGATGTTAAACATTGTGAGGGACAGAACTGAACCACATGCCAAGGGGGTTGAACAGCAATCTCTCAGAGTTCACTCCCTCCAGGAAGGACTTGGAACTAGTTTCAAACACTGTTCCTAAGTCCTATCCCTGAGGATACCATGACTGATGGAAGCTACAGAGAGGTCCAGCAGAACCAACAGGGACACACTCCCCACTCAGTTCCTTGCATATCTACCAAGTTGAACACTGCTGGCTTTGTCATAGCCAGACCTGAAGACAGATTGAAATGGATCAAGATGGACCATTTCGTCCAGGAAACCTTGGACCTGGAAAGCCACCACACATTCTAGAACCTTGCTTAGGAGAGGAATACTGGAGACTGGCCTGTAATTCTCTAGCAAGGTGGAGTTCAGGAGGGTTCTGTTAACTACCTCATTACAGCACCTTTTAGGCAGGATGGAAAGCTGCCACGCTGCAGTGAGACATTCACCTTACCCAGTCAGCCAGTCTCCCCGTGGCTGTTTTCAGGAGCCAAGAGGAACAAGCATCCAGTACATGTGGTGGCTTTCATGTCTCCAATGACTCTGTCCACATCCGCAGGCTATATAAACTGAAATGTTTCTAATAACGCAGGACAAACAGCTGCCAAGGTTACTGTATCAACCACAGCATCCAAGTCAGAGCAGATCCAAATCTGAAACTAAATTCTACTTCAAAGTTTTATCTGAACCAATATTCCAAAGTTCATGGAAGTAACTGAGCACATTTTTATGATGATTCCAGGTTTGAAAAATATTGCTTTACTTTTAATTACCAGTAACATACTTTTGTGTACCTGGGGACTCCCTGCAAATATGGAGTAACTATTTGGAGTGACCTATTTCACTAGTGAACTTGGGACAGTCCCAAGCCTATTACTAGAAGGCATAAATGAGAATCTAGAATCAACTGCTGTATTCTATCCTCAGTCATTGCTGTAATAGCAATGGTGCCATTTGGGATCACAGATGCGCTGAAAAAAGAAACCTGTGACAATATTTGAAGCTCACCAGTCAGAAGAGGATATAGGATTGTACATATTCCCCATACATCATACAAATGAGTTTTTAACCTCATAGTGCACATTTCCCAACCCTAATTTGCCTAATATTTTAAGGTGATTATCTTGCATCACCAGTACTTCTCGCCCTAAATTATATACAAACAAAACAAATAAACAGCTTCATTTATATACCACTTCATACTGAACTAAACTGTCTAAGCAGTTTACAACTGTACGTTAATTGCCTCCAACAAGAGGGCAATTAACTTACAGAGTTGTGAAAATAAAGAGGTGATACTGGTGAACTAACAATCCTATATACTATCCTCAGGCATCTGAAGGAAAAGTAGGATCAAAAAATCTCTAGCAATCATTGTTGCAGTTAAGGAGTATTAACATTTAAATATTTGAGTGTTCTGGATAATAAGCACTAAAGGGAAAGACTTCAAGATGTATAAAAGCAAGGCAGCCCTGGATCTGCAGTAAATACATTTAACAAACTGCACCAATAAAGCAAAAGATGTCTCCACCAGGTACTCTAGATCAAAATAGCAAAATTTATTACGGCATACAGCCAGTGCAAAGAAAGAATACAACAGTGACCAAATATCCATATAGACACAATACGATCATGATGTCCATACATATCAACGAGAAATCTAAAATGGGATAAAACTCTCTACCATGTGCTGAATTATAGGGGAATTTAAAGGAATTATAGAAATATTACAAAAGGGTTTCTTTGGCATAGTCATTTAAGTGTCAATGGTGCTCTAGAGAGACACTGCAAAAATGTCTAGGACAAAAATACTAGGGCCATCGTGCTGAAGCCCATGCCCACTTGGTTCTTATAAGTTCCCTTACCTCTAAGCTGTCACTGCCATCAGCTTCTCTGTCTATAATGTCAAAAATATCTTCATGAATCTTTTCCCCCTGCAAACCAAAGAATAGGATGTAATCAAAGATTTACTCTACTCGGTAGTAAAGCCTCACAGTTTAACAGTCCTCTAGAAACTCAATATAATTTAATCACTTTTTCCTGAGTGAACAGAGTACAAATGAAAATTGTTTTGAAGGAAATATCCACGTCTAGCTGTTTAAAAAAACACATATATGCTACCAGTTCTTGATTCTCTTACCTGTGAAAATCCACTGGCCCAGTTGTTCCCAGCCCCACCACCATGCTCAGACAGGTATATATTTTCTGGGTTGTAGAGGTTGGCATATGGGGAATTCAGAATGGAATGTATCACTCGTGGTTCCAAATCCAGGAGGACGGCTCGTGGGATATAGTGCTCATCATCTGCCTGTCAACAAGGAATGCAAACATACTGAGCAATCTGCAGGACAGCAGTTCCAACATTGTTCTGCCTTTCCAAACAATCATCTGACTGCATACCTCCAAAATGAAATATTCTACTTTTAGATAACAGCAACTGTCATGAGGAGGCATTGTATGTGTTCCTTGTTCACATTTCATTGACTCTAGACTTCTAATCTCTTATATCATGCAGATATATGTGTGTGTGTGTGTGTTTTAAAGATACACTGTATTTTCAGTACATTCAGAGAACTTTTAAGAATTCAAAAGCAGCAGGCTTAAGAGTTCTACCCAGTTCCCTTTTCTCATCTCTTACGGACACACAGTAGAAGTATGTATAGCTAAGAGCTAGTATGGCTTTCTTCCTCCCAGTAGTAACCAAAAGAAAGAGTTTAGGGTTTGTTCTTGGTTTCTTTCTGGGGGTGGGTGGGTTGGGGGGCAGGAATAAACCATGGGTTAGCTCAGCTCATCGGGATGCGGTGGCTTAGTGGTCAAGACGCCAGTTCTGATGATCAGAAGATCAGAAGATTGGCAGTTCGAGGCCCGAGTGCTGTATGATGGGGTGAGATCCTATTACTAGTCTCAGCTTCTGCCAACCTGTAGACATTCACCTATTGCAGTGATGGTGAACCTTTTTGTGGCCGAGTGCCGAAACTGCAACCCAAAACCCACTTATTTATTGCAAAATGCCATGTCCCTCTGGCTTTCTAGTAACAAACTCTGACAAACTCAGTGCTGGGACGATGGCACATGTGCCCACATAGAGGGCTCTGAGTGCCACCTCTGGCATGTGTGCCATAGGTTCGCCATCACTGACCTATTGTTTGGATCTACCTTCAAAGTGTATGAAGGTGAGGAAGTGCCTGTGTTTTTAGAGCCCTATGTATAAGCACTCAATTCTGTAAGTGAAAAAATTACATTAAGATTTTATAAGATAATATACTGTCAATATAATGCAGAAATTAAAGGGAGTGTTGTTGTGGCTTATAGATTGCATGCTTTCTGGCACACAAAAGAGTTTTGAAAGAGCCTTAGGTGTTTTCTCCAAATCTCAAAAACATTTAAATTCAAGTATAAACAATTATTCCATTATTTTCACAAAAGAGTAAGTGAAACAGCTTTCTAGAAGTAATTACTAGAGGCCAGCCCCAAGCAGTGGAGTAAATAAAGTGCATGATTCCATGACAGGAACAAGTCCATTGTGTGTTCACAAGCCATGTAGGTTCAGTCCTTTGCAAAATCCCCACATTACCTGATAGAAAAACACATCTTTGCGATCTGTACCCTCCGTGGCGAATTCCTCCACAATACCCTCAGGACTGATGCCATGTTCTGCACAAAGCTGTTTCCAGAATTCAAACCCAACTGCAAGTGTGAAAAGAAGAAGACAACAGAAGGCATAAATAAAGGGAAAACGAGGGGTGCGCTAGTTTGACCCTGTGGTCTTTTGGTACAATAACTTGAGCCAGCTTGGTGTAGTGGTTTGAGCGTCGGACTATGACTCTGGAGACCAGGGTTTGATTCTCCGCTTGGCCATGAAACCCACTGGGTGACCTTGGGAAAGTCACACTCTCTCGGCCTCAGGGAAAGGCAAATCTCCTCTGAACAAATCTTGCCAAGAAGACCCCATGATAGGGTTGCCATGAGTCAGAAACGACTTGAAGGTACACAATAACATTACAACAAGAGTAACTTCGGTAAGGCGAATGGTCCTATGTTAGCTCCCAAGGGATCCCACATATTCTGCCTAACATCCCAAAGTGCCAGTTCTGCCCCACTTCCACAGAGACTGGCAGCCCAGAAGATGCCATTTGCTCTTACTGGTTAATGACCCCCACCGCCTCCACTCCAAGGCCCAAGCCCAGGGTGACCAGATGTCCTCCTTTTCCAGGACACGTCCTACACTTCTGCCCAAGAGGAATTACAAAACGCCCTCCATTTGAAGCAAGACTGAAAAGCATACATTTACACCGATATGTAGGGTGACTAGACATCTTCCTTTTCCAGAACGCATCCTACACTTCAACCTTCTTCCCAGGAGGAATCCCAAAACATCCTCCATTTGGAGCAGGACTAAAAAACCACACCATTGACCCTGGGCACGAAATATAAGCCACATAGAACCAATAACATATTGAATACATAACTAAATATATATCCAACATATAAAGATATATAGATAATGTATATATATAGCAACTATATAGTGAACATATAACCTATATATATATATTTGAATATTCAACATATAACACACACATAATATATATAAAACTAAATAATCAACATATAAGCTATATATATTATATATATATAGCTAACTATATATTGAACATATAACCTATATATATATATATTTGAATATTCAACATAACACACACACACATATATATAAAACTAATATATATCCAAATATAAGCATATATATATATATATAGCTACTATATATTGAACATATACCTATATATATATATATATATTTGAATATTCACATATAAACACACACACACATATATATAAAACTAAATATATATCCAACATATAAGCTATACTTATTATTTATAATTATATATATATATAGACTAACCTATATTGAACATATAACCTAGTATATTCAACCTATAACCAATATATGGATACATATATATATATATTATGTATGTAAAACTCAATCTATATCCAACATATAACCAATGAGTCCATATGTTTGAATGGACGAAGGATTCGGATTTAAGGCCAGCCTAGAAACGAAGCCTCTCCTCGGAGGAGCAGGGGCCTTACTCTGGTTCCCGCATTGCCCCAACTGCAGAGTGATGATCTCTCGAGGCATTGCGAAGCCTGTCGTTCCTTTAGTTCTTCCCGCCGCTGCTTTGAGGCCTAGAATCCGGCTCTCGCCTTAGCAACGGCCGTTCCGCGCGCCTGCGCATTGCTAAGGCGAGAGCCGGATTCTAGGCCTCAAAGCCAAGTAGAAGTAGAAGCGGCGGGCCCAGCGTCTGTACAGCGCATGCGCGCCACTTTTTTATTCCGTACACCAAAATGGCGCCGCCCAGGCCCCTTTCCTCCCTCATGGAGGCGGCCATGTCATTGTTCTGAGGTAAAAAAGCTTTGGTGACGGAGGACACAGAGATGATGAGCCGAGTCCCGGCAAACCGGTGACGCTTGGGAAGAATGGAGGCTGGAGCCGTTGGCGGCGGCGGCGGCGGTTCTTCTTCTTCTTCTCCGTCGTCGGAGCGAGAGCGCCGGGTGCTGGGCCTAAGCGCCTCCCTGAGGGCCCGCCTGGGGCCTTACGAGCCGGCGCTGAGCTCCCTGCAGGCCACGCTCGTGTGGGAAAGGCCGGCGAGGAGCGCGCTCGGATGGGCAGGGGCCCACGCCGCCTTCGGGTGCGAGGCCTGGGAAACAGCGGGGAGGAGGAGGAGGGAGGCCTCTCTCAGGGCTAGGAGCCGTGGTTTGAGCGCTGGACGGCCACCCTGGAGACCGGGGTTCGAATCCTGCCTCAGCCACGGATGGAAAGCCAGTGGGTGGCCTTGGGCGAGTCACACTCTCTCAGCCTCAGAGGATGGCCATGGCCAATACAATCAAAGCAAAACAAAGCTCTGGACTTGCCAAGACAACCCTATAATAGTACATAGAGAGATCTTGCAGCCCCCTTTGAGACTGACTGAAAGGAAGAAAGAAGTGGGCAGCATGAGCTTTCCTAGACTTAAGCCCACTTCCTCAGATGCATTTGGTATTAGTATTATGTAGAGAGGTCTTGTAGCCCCACTGACACTAACTGAAAGAAATCAGCAGCATGAGCTTTCCTTAGATGCATTTTGTATTATTATTATTATGATGATGATGATATAGGGAGATCTTGTAGCCCCTTTGAGGCTAACTGTAAGAAAGAAGTCAGCAGCATGAGCTTTCCTAGACTTAAGTCTTTAAGCAGAGGCTGGATGGCCATCTGTCAGGGATGCTTTGATTGGGAGTTCCTGCATGGCAGAATGGGGCTGGACTGGATGGTCCTTGGGGTCTCTTCCAACTCTACGATCCTAAGTCTACTTCCTTAGATACCTTTGCTATTCTTATTATGTAGAGAGATCTTGTAGCACCTTTGAGACTCACTCAAAGAAAGAAATTGGCAGCATGAGCCTCTGTAGAGAAACACACTGCAGAAATAACCCAGTTTGAGGCCGCTTTGACTGCACTGGTTCAATGTTCAACTCTGAGAACGAGTTTTGTGAGATGTTATAGCCTTCTCTGTCGGAGAGCGGTGGTGCCACAATAAACTACAGTTCCCAGGATTCCCTAGTGCTGAGTCAGGGCAGTTGGGGAGGTCTCAAACGGGATTATTTCTGGAGTGTGTTTTGGACGTATGACTCTGGAGACCAGGGTTTGAATCTTGCCTCATGAAACATACTGGGTGACCTTGGGTGAGTCACGCTCTCTCAGCCCCAGAGGATGACAGTGGCCAAAAAGACCTGGACTTGCCAAGGTAATCCCATGATAGTATGTAGACAGGTCTTGTAGGACCTTTGAGACTGACAGAAAGAAAGAAGTTGGCAGCATGAGCTTTCAGAGACTTCAGTCTATTCCCCCAGATGTGTTTGGAAAGAACCCCATGAGAGGTTGGCCTTAGGGTCGCTACAAGTCAGAAAGGACTTGAAGGCACATGACAACAACATCAAGAACAGAGCACTTGCTTTCTTCCCTTTTGTGTCTGTTGTCACAATAAACCACAATTCCCAGGATTCCCTAGCACTGAGCCAGGGCAGTTAAAGCGCTCTCAAACTGGATTATTTCTCCCATGTGGTGAACTTTCCTCACTACTGTTTGGAGATCAAGATGGTGTGTCTCTGCATAGGGAACAAAACTATCAGGTATGCAAAGGGATCTTGTATCACCTTTGAGACTAAGAAAGAAGTTGGAAGCATGGGTTTTTGTAGACATCGGCCTATTTCCTCGGATGCTCATGCTACCAGCTTCTCTCTTTCAGTTAGCCTCAAAGGTGCTACAAGATCCCCTTGACACTTATTTTCCAGACTAACACGGCTAGATCTTTGGATTCTATTTGTATTATATCAGGTTTCTTGTTTATGGGAATGAGATTTGACCTGTCGCTATTTTTGCCTGTGCGTTTTGTTGGTCAGACAACATCATATACATTTGTAACAAAGGGAAGGGGAGTCAAGTAACAGCGGTTGCCCAGTTCTGTTTTGTAAGAGGGATTGTGAGGCAAGCTGGAGCAGGCTGAGTTTATAAAGCTCGGTTACTCTGTGTAGTGACTAATGTTGGGTGTGCTGACCAAGCCTGCACTTGTTTGTGGGGACATGGGATGTCTTGTGGGCTTGATGGCGCTCCTTGGATACTGGAAGGGAAGTTTAGGTTTTGTATTATCAATGCTTCAGCTGGGCCAGCTTTAATAGGCAAACATTGGCCTGTTACAGACTGCCAAAATAAAGCTGCTTTGGGTCTCTTTGGAGGTATGCTATTTAAATGATGCATGGGTCCTAAGAGTCCGGAGGTCGCGTCAAAGCCACACTCCATTCCTAAGTACTGGAGTGCAGCTTTGGTGCAGCTTCCAGATTCTTCGGATGCATGCATCATTTAAATAGCATACCTCCAAAGAGACCCCAAGCAGCTTTATTTTGGCAGTCTGAAACAGGCCATTATTTTGATGCATGGATTCCCACATGATGTACTTGAAATTCAAGTGTCCTTTCTGGAGTCCCTGTCTGTTTCTTGAAGAAGTGATTCTCATTGCCATACTCAGTGGCCAGGATACATCCCCAACCAGAATCTGTCTCTGTGCTTTCAATTGTCAGTGCTTTGAAACAAGTGGTTCTGAAAAACTCGAGCCCTGAGTCTTCTTGTCCCATAGTGAAATACTGGGTCAGAGCACCAAACTGCTGCAGCTGTAATACATTTGAGATAACAATGGGAACGTCTAAGTGTGTGCGCACACATTCAAGTCACCTGTAACTTATGGTGTCCCCATGGATTCCATAGGATTTTCTTAGGTAAGGAATACTCAGAGGTGGTTTTGCTAGTTCCTTCCCCTAAAGTTCAGCCCCTGCACTAACTTTGAAATAAGTTCCAGTAAAGCTCTCCTAAACTGCTTATCTACTTCTGAAGCAAAATAATAATAAAAAGGATTTAAAAATTGCCACAATAATTTTAGAGGATGAAAGATAAGAAAGAACACACTGCAAGCTCCACCGTGCATTTCGTGGGGTAGAAGCTGGAGAGCTGGTTGCCCTGGCACGATGTTTTTATATCCGTACTACGAAGGGCTTGGTTCACCAGTTACTTCCAACATGTGGTTCTCATCAAAAGGATAAAAATAACCACCTCTCTCCAATTGTGGATGCAACTTATCTTCAACAGTATTTGATTGTATTTAGCGAATCATTGAGGGGGAAAGCACACAGCTCCTATTCAGTCGGAATAAAGAAGTCTTCAGATCTTTTGACAAAAGCAACGAGATCCTCTGAGCTCATGTGTCATTTGGTAGACCATTGTTGAGTGGTTCTGCCCCTCACTGGCTTAACCAGTTTCTTGGCATGGACTGAGTGGCTGAGTATATCTCTTGATAAAGTGAACAGTGTGCCAGCCATTCAGCAGTGCTGAGCTTGTCAGAGTTACTAACAATGCAAAATCTGTACTCATTGATGTTCATGACAAACACTCGGGGTCTCGTGGCTGTTGTGTTTCACTTTGAAAAGGTGTGATCATTCTTTGAATGTGTGGACACGTGGTGTTTCACATGTTAGCTTTTATGCCAGAAGAAAAGCTATTATAGAAAATGGACTTTCTTACCAACTACATCTTGCAGTTATTATAAATTGTAGTTATCATGTATAAGTCGATCTCATGTATATGTCAAAGGCAGGTGGGGGGGCAAAATTATTCATTTTGATAATTTGAGGGCATGTGACAAAGGATGTAAAAATGACAAAGTGAAGGGAAACAGTACCAGAAGAACTTACAAAATTGCACCAGGCATCATTGCTTGTGCCCATCCTAATGGCTGGATGGATGAGGAGGAAACTGGTAAGCAGTGGCTGTGCAATGTTTGGAAAAGGCAAGTAGGTGCTGGAATAACATTGTTGGGATCTTCTTCTCTGAGTAGAGTGGTGAAAGGCGAAAGTTTAGCCCATTTTAGGAGAAGCTAAAAGAAGTACCCCTCCCCCCAAAAAACCCTACTCTCTTGGTGCTCCTTTGAAGTGAGGTGCCAAAGATATTCAGACATTCAAAAAGGCCAGAAGCAGCATGCAGTGGAGAGAACAGAGCAGTGATTCCCAACCTTCCTAATGCCGCGACCCTTTAATACAGTTCCTCATGTTGTGGTGACCCAAGCGCATGAAATTATTTTCATTGCTACTTCATAACTGTAATTAAATAGGTGTTTTCCAATGGCCTTAGGCGACCCCCATGAAAGGGTCATTTGACCCCCAAAGGGGTCCCTACCCACAGGATGGGAACCACTGGAATAGTGGGAGTTGGTCCTTTTTGTAGGTATTCTTATGATGGACTTTCGCCACTCTACTCAGAGAAGGAGATGGTTCCTTTTTTTTTGATAAGAGTTAAGCTGCAGTATTTCCATTGGTCTGTGGATAAGTTGATCCAGGTTTTAAAATTTCCCAGCTATCCAAAGGCCAATGTAAGCACTATAGTTTTAACTCTTGTCAAAAAAGGAACCTTCCCCTTCTCTGAGTAGAGTAGCGAAAGATGAGAGCTTAGACAACGGTGGAGATGTATAAGTATATATGGTAAACCATCCTTATAGCTGCAGAACTCACTATAGTTCATTAGAAAGCAACTGCTGGCTTGGTTAGCATATGAACACTTGATTAGAGTGAAAAAATAATTACTAATTTGTCATGAATCTATGACATGGTAGCAATATGTAACAATAAATGAGGGCATCCTGGCCTCTTTCTATGTTTATTTTTAGGTACGGTTGGCTATAACTGCTGTTTCTTCTACTTTTGTGTGATTTCTTTACTCTGAAATATTAAATTATTCAATGCTTTCTTTTGTTAGGAGCTTTTTCTTCTAGCAAATACATAGGTAATATAGGATTCTAGCATTTACTAGGGATGGGGAAATGTATCAGGTTCATCTTTTTTGTTTGTTTGTTTCTCGTTTTTGTGAACTTTATTCCATCCCATTTTTACAAGTGCAAATTGTAAATTTGCCCCAATATTTTCAGCTGTGTACACAGTTTTGCCCAATGTTTGTATTTTACAAGCAGTTTTCCTGCTTGTAATGTGTTTTAACATTTATTTCCACTAATACAAACATTATGGTGCTCCTTTCACCATGCTGTATGCATTTTTGTATGAATTTTTGCAGAATTGCAGTGCAGACGTATGGATCGCAAAGCGTAAGTGCATTGTGGTTCAAAAAATGTGAATTAGGTCCATGTTAAAATTAGATCCAGACAAATTTCTCCTTGGTTCAGCTCCCACATTAGAGAATCAAAGAACTGTAGAGTTGGAAGGGATCGGTGGGATACCTGATCCAGTGCTACTCAAAGTGGTGGTTCTGGACCACTGATAGTTTCCAAGTCCTTGACTGCTGGCCCAGGTGAGTTTCCAGGAAAGACAGAAATAATTGTATCCATTGGGCACAGGGTACAACATAATAAAATAGTACTTTTTAAAGAACAAATTAAAAGGTCAAGAACATGTTTCTAGATCCCTCAGAGTGGAATAAAACAAGTTTCATTTGGCAAGATCGGGGGGGAAATGGCACACAAGCGTCCAAGGTGCAAAGTGGCCATGCTTCTCTTTTCAGCATATTTGTGCCTTTAAATAGTAAGGAAATCTTGTAACAGGTTGCTAGTCATAACTGGGGTTCCCCGTCACAATGCCAGAGACTCTTAAAACTGGTTTTCCTAAACGTTTGCTAGAGCAAATTGATCTAGTGGATGTTTTGAAGCAGAGAGAGAAAAAGATCACTCAAAGAACCTTTGGAACACAATCCATTCCATAGCCTTTGCTTTCTAGCTTCTTTGTGCTGATCATAAGACAATTATCAAGTATCCAGGGCACTGCCGCTCCATGACCCTAAATGAACTGTTTTTCATGTATTACAGCCCTAGAAGAGCTAACCCGGTACTGACTAGATTTATTTTCCCTCAGGTTTTTTGCTCTGACATCGCTGCATCTGATATTTTTGGTTGCATTTACTCTGATACTCATCGTATGCTTAGATCAGTGGAAAAATAAAATCTGGCCTGAAATAAAAGGTAAGTTCTGCTTTTCCATGACCCCTGAATTTTGACTAAGACTTCCTCTTTCTATAATAGTATGCAAGGGGATCTTGTAGTACCTTTGAGACTAAGGCTGCATCTTCACTGCAGAAATAATCCAGTTTGACACCACTTTAACTGGCATGGCTTAATGCTATGGAGTTTGGGAACTCCATAGCCTTTTCTGTCAGAGAGCTCTGGTGTCACAACAAACTACAGATCCTAAAATTCCATAGCATTGAACCATGGCGGTTAAAGTGATGTTAAATTGGGTTATTTCTGCAGTGTGGATGCAGAGTCACTGAAAGAAAGACTTACATAGGTCTGTCTCTGGACTCTCCACACCAGCCTATGCATCTGAGGACTCAAGCCTACAAAAGCTCATGCTTCCAGCTTCTTTCTTTCAGTCAGTCTCAAAGCTGCTATAAGATTCTTTTGCATACTGATTTTCCAGACTAACATGGCCATGTCTGAATTATTTCTATAACAATTGGGCTAAGAATGCTAGATTTCCTCAGTTAAAATGGTTGGCAAAGGTAAACAGGAATCTAATAAATTGGGTTCATTTTCTGTTCAAAAAGGCTTTCAAGAAATTACAGTGTTGCTGTGTCAGTGTTCAACATCAAATGTTGCAAAAGTATTTGGAGGATTTGTACTATAATACATCTATTATTATTAGTCATGTGAACAAAATCATTGTACAGTTGTTTACAGAGATAAATGAAAAGACTTAGACTGTAGTAGTAATTTGTGATCCAGAAATATGTATTCATGACAGATGCAGAAAGCTGTAGTGGTATTAAAATAGAAGGCATTATCCAAACATAGAAGAAACATAATTTGCCTTATGGAGCTTCTGGTTAAAGAAAATCCAAAGTCCTTCCCAGTATTTTTTTTTCTCTTGAAAGTGGTGCAGCTGCTACATTAAATTTAAAAAAAAACACCAAAAAACTTGTTTTATTTCCAGTTAATTAGACATTGGCAAGATTTGGATATTTACATGGAATCAACTAGGCAGTATGATAAGCTGCTCAGTTGCTCCCATGGAAGTTCAGTATATGGTTGATTTGTTGTGACCTCTGGACCTGGCACTCTGTCTTGTTTTTTCCTGGACAAACTGGGAAAATAAGCCAAGAACGCACTGTAGCTTTTGACACTGCCTTTGCTGAAGAGAAACAAGGCAGAGTGCTGGTTCAGCCATCACAGTTAATAAAGCTTTGATGGAAGGTCCCTGGTTTATTTAGTCACTTGTGCTTGTAATGGGAACAGTCAGACAATGTATGTTAACATTCTGGCTTATGACATCTGAATGCAGCTATTGCCTCACAACCTAATCTTCCTCACAGGATTATTATAAAAATAAAATACCTTTGTTGGTTCCTCCCAAAGTAGTCTCTCTGGAAAGAAAATACTTGAATATATCATGAAGGAACAATATTTTTTTCTAATTCTAGATCAGAAAGGCCTGTATATACTTATTTGGGAGTAAGTAGGTTTATCTCTCAGTAGACATGTGCACAGTTAATTGGCCTCCTTAACCTTTTTAGTTGCTTTCATAACAGCACTGACCAATAGCATAATATGTACTTGTGGGCATCATTCAGGGTATTGTGCATTTTGTACTGTTTACATGCACATTCTCCACAAGTAAAGTTCTACAATGGGAAGTTACTTGTCTGACCTCTGTGCTGGGCTTTGTATTCAGAAAATAGCCCTGCTCTTTGGATGGAAACTGTCCTGGGTGGAGAGCCAGCATGGTTTAGTGGTTAGAACATTGGACTATGACTCTGGACACCAGGGTTTGAATCCCTGCTCAGCCATGGAAACCCACAGGGTGACTTAGAGCAAGTCTCATTCTCCCAGCCTAAGAGGAAGGCAAAGGCAAACCTGCTTGGAATAAAGCATGCCAAGAAAACCGAATAATAGGTTTGCCTTAGGGACTCCATATGTCAAACAACTCGAAGACATACAACAACAGTCTTGGATGGGATGGAATGAACGGTAACATTCACATGAGCACAAATTTTTGCTGTGCATGAACTCACTCTTCTCTCTTTCCCTTAAGCCCTGTTACTAAAATGAGGGGAATTACAGTAACAAGGTGAAGAATTTGTGAACTATATAATACAAAGTCATTTGGCTTGTGAAGCCTCTCAACTCTAATGTAGGCAAATGGAATAGAGCAAAACATAACTATGTAGGCTTAGGACAGACTTCAAAAGTGAGTTGAAGAGTTGTTTCCAGATTTAGGTGCACTGTTTCCTGACTAATACTGGCGATTAATAAGGCTATACCTTTGCATTCTATTGACTGAAAAGTGTGGATTTGGCTTGAGACCTATTTGAAATGCTGAGTGAAGAAGTGCTTGTGGTCTTTGTCCCCATCCCTAAGCATTGATACTGACTGCTAGATGTGCCCCATGGTCTTATCAGTCAGATGTATTAACACATAGTATCGCAGCTGGCTTTACTGTGTAAAATTGCTGAAAGCTCTGCTGAAGAGAGGCAGCGTATACATCTTTAAAATAAGGTAACCTAATAAGCTTGAAGTTGATTTTGTAAAAAGGAAAGCACAATTTGGGACAAAGCACTATTTTCACAGTGTTTTCAGTTGTTAGCTGGTCAGTAGGAAAATGCATTCTTACATGATTCATAAGCCATATGCATGTTTTAATTATGCCACTAAGTGTTTGCCAGCATTTTCCTGACAACGTTTCTGATGTGTCTCTCATGTTCTAGTAGCAAGACCTGATGAGCAAGATAATGAAAGGTATGCAAATTTTAATCTTTTATTTTTTGGATTTTATCTGTGCCTGTGTGCCTTTGCTAGAAATTATATATATATATATATATATATATCAGCTTGAGGCCACGTTAACTGCCTGGCTCAGTGCTAGGGAATCCTGGGAATTGTAGTTTGTTGTGGCATCAGAGCTTTCTGTCATAGAAGGCTAATTGTCTCACAAAACTACAGTTCTCAGAATTCCCTAGCATTGAGCCGGGGCAGTTAAAGCGGTCTCAAATTGGATTGTTTCTGCAGTGTGTTTGGACCCAAGTCTGCAATCTTATTCTTCTTTGAAAATAACAAAGTTCTAAAGTAAAACATTGTTAGGAATGGGCTTTATTTTACATGAACATGGGACATTTAACTGTAAATATGCATGGTTGTGTAGAATCCCCAGTTTTCAGGGAAGAGTGTGTTCATAGGCTGGAGCAATCTATTCTTTTTGCATCTTTTTAATCTTTTTGAGTTCACAGAATCATAATTCAATTCAAATACTCCTTACTCTTTTTAAACATTCTAATTGTGAATGCAAAAGAATGGTTTATCTGTACTGTGTCTGGCCACATCCAGTGAAAGTTTCTTTAGCTCATTTCTATTAAAAATAATTGACAGGAATATTGTTTAATTCTATGGGAAGTAACTGATTTACATGGAAACTGGCTGTGATGAAACAAAAGTGACAGAGATTAGAATGATGATAGCAAAAGACTTGGAGCAGGTGTGACTGCATACAAGCCAAAGCCCATTGAAAGCCTTTTTCTCTGGCGGTAGTAGCAGTGAAGAGATTATTTTTCTCTGCCACCATTGCCTCTACATAGTGTCATCCAATGGAGCTGTGCTGAGCGGTAGGGTCCTTTGTTCCCCATAAGAGCGGAATGTAGACACGCAGCAGACCACTGTATTAATTTGCATAAGACTTCACAGATAAAATTGCTTGGCTCTGCCCTAACGTAGCTGCTATGGTTGATACAAGTCTGGTTTATATAACCTTGGTTCCTGCCTGTCCTGTGTTATTGGATATAGTTCACCATGGAGAGGTGAGAGCTATCACATGCATGCTGCACCCATGCTCTTTCTGGCTTATAAAAGTAACTGAAGGGGGACTGGCTGAGTAGGTAAGGAGAGTAGTGAATGCTTCATTGCAGCAAGGTAGAGTTCTACCGTATCTAAAATGGGCTGTTGTTAGTCCTTTACTTAAAAAGACTTTGTGAACCCTACCACCCTGGATTACCACTGGGCAAGAATGTGTGGTGACCTCCCAGCTCCCGGGGTTCCTGAAGAAAACTGATTATCTACATCCCTTTCAGTCTAGCTTTAGGCCTAGTTATGGGATCAAGACAGCTTTGGTTGCCGTGGCAGATGACCTGTTTAGCTGTACTGGTGCTAAACTACTGTCTGATAGTGGTAATTAACTGAATGGGGGTAAACAAATGGAAGATTAATCCGGAGAGATAATCCTGGTCAGTCAAAAGGCAAAATTATGCTTCCCATGAAATCTCAAATTCGTACCCTGGGTTTCACTTTTCTCTTCTGCTGTGGCTATAACCAGGACACATCAATTACTGTATCAACCTTCTTTTGTCATCTGTACAACACAAACCTGAGTGCGCTTTGTAGAGATGGAATGAGAATAAAGTGCAAGGATGCCCATTTTAAACATTGAACACATTCCATTTGTTTGTAAATAACATATTAACAAAATAAAATATTGTCTTTGTTGTCCTTCCAGCTGGGGTTATGTTCACCCTCAATTGCTGAGTGTGCCTGAACTATGTCACTATTTGGCAGAAGGATGGGTCATGGGAGACAGCTTCATGAGAAACCTGTTGGATTTCAAAAGGCAAAATCCGGGCAAGGTGAAAAGCAATCCTTGTTGGTATTTGGGGTGGGGTGGGTGTGAGGGTTAATGCAAAACAACAACCTGAGAATGATAGTTGTTTAAATTGCTCTTTATTTACCAGCAGAAGAGTGGAAACTAAATCTTTAATTGTGCACACAAAACTATACTACATATACTGGGGTGGGTGGGACCAGACCATTGAGAGACGGGCATAAAGGGGAAACCAGAGGACGGGGAATGGAAGATAAGGACATACAGAAAGCAATGCCCTCTTTTTATTTGATGGAGCCTTTGACAGACTGTTTCTGCCCCTTTTGCTCTGATACTGTTAGCATTATCTAGGGCAGAGGTGGCAATTGTGCTGCCCGCCAGATGTTGTTGAGCTGAAATTTCCAGCATTTCCTATCACTGGCTAGGGCTGCTGGAAGCTACAGAGCCACACAATTCCCATTCTAGATCCAGAAGCTAAAGAACTGCTGGTTATAGGTGTCCCTCTCTTAATATTTATGCAAAGCTTTTGATTTATGCAAAACTTCTCATTTTTTTCATCTCTTCCTGAACAACTTGCTGGCAGCAAACTATCTATATGGCTTTGAATTATAGAAACCAACTTGTTCATCTGTTAATTCAGTAGAAACTGACTTTGTATTTTGTCTCTCAGTTCTGCCTTTTAGCTTGTGGTGTCCTCACATTTTTGTCTGTGTTGGGCCAATACATTCCAGGAGTCTGTCTTGCCTATCTAACAAGTAAGTATTTGTGCTTCTGGAGGAGTGTTAGGCACTGGAAAGGCCAATGATTTATAATGAGCATGCTTCACTTTCACTTAGTCCTCCCACTGTCACCAGCAAGGCCTTCTTGGTGGCTGTGTGCAGGCCATGGAATTGTCTCCCACAGGAAACTAGGCTGGCACCCTCTCTGCTTTCCTTCTGCTAGGAGGTGAAAACCCTTATATTTGGACAGATTTTTGGCAATTAGTGGTTGTTGCAGAAAGGCTATTTAATGAGGGATATGTACTATAATTTAATCTCATTGTTATATTTTAAATGTTTTCAAACCGTCTTTAAATTAGTGCTGTTTTAGTGAGATACTTTATTTAATTGTTTTCAAGTTTTAAAAATAAATACTGGGTTTTTTAAAGCTGTACTTGGTTTAATCTATGCTGCAAACCGCCTTGGACTGCACTTAGGAAGAAGAGCTGCAATTATGCTGAGCTTTGAGCTGACAGCTGGGTTGAACAAGAACAAATCCATCTTGCTTTGGTTTCATAATAAACTATGTGCGCTTATTATGCCACCATGAAATTTTCTCCTTTGTATTAAAATGTTATTTGTGACTGTGTTCTTGTTGAGTACTAAGCATGTGATCATCCTTTTCCTCTAGTGCTTTTGTTTCTGCTATGGCCACTTGCTGTGTACCACCACCTGGGGCAGCGCCTGTACATCAAACTGGAGCCAGCTCTGCAGCGGTTGGACTTCAGTGTTCGTGGCTACATGATGTCCAAGCATAAGGAGAGGCAATGTGAGTTGGTTGCAGAGCTACTGTTACCTCCAATTCTTGGGTGGAAGGACTTTTCTGTTTTTCTTCTTCATCACCTCTTCTAGCTATTGACATGAGGAATTGAGTACCTTAATAGTTTGGATAAAAGTACTGAATGACTGGAGGCTAATTCAGAATGCTCCTCTCACCTTAACAGCACTTTATTTGAAATGAGCACATCTAGCAGTTAAGGAGTACTTGACTGTCAAAACAATTAGCAGCATGGCATTATGATGATTACAATTCTAATTAGGGCACATTGATCTGTTCTCAGTGGTCTGCCTATCTGTCTCTTCAGGAGTATTAAATCATGATATTTTATCTCTCAGTACTATTGCTTTGATGCAGCCCTCTTTTCTTCTTCTTGCTTTCTTTGTGGACATGGCACAATCCATACCTGTACTCTGGGCTCTGATTTCACTGCAGTGCGCCATCAGATGTTGAGCCAACATCTTACTAGTGCTGATGGGAGTGACAGTGAAGAAGAGCTTGCTGCTTTCTGTCCCAAGGTAAACAGCATAGTGTTGCTTAAAGGAAAAGGTACTGCTGGGATGGGAAAGATGATGAACAGCCTGTGATTTTCTGCTCGTGTCTTCCTGATTTTCAGGCTATACTATCTCCTAGTGGCTAGATTCGGGGTTTGAATACAATTCTGTTTTTGCTGTGTGATTGGATTTGGTTTGTAGGAGTTGCATCTTGCATCTTGAAATCATTCTTAAGCTGACACATGACACATTTTGAGGGTAATGAAGTGCATCAGAGAAGTTGCAATAAAATGTATAATTTTAAATTCTCAGTCAGGTATCTCAGTCAGTATATCTAATCAGCATTGGCAAAGGCCATCCTGATTGGCTTTTATATCATGGTCTCAGAAAAGCCTACATCATTTGACTCTTGTTGGTATGAATCACTTAATGCCAATTTAAACATATCTTGAATCCAACTTTTTATTTGTTGAACATAATAGAAGATGTGGACCTGGAAAAAAAATATGATAAAGTAATATTTTACATGATGGTTGCAGCTAGAATTATTTTTGCAAAAAAAATGGAAAAGTAAAGAAAATCCAACCCTAGATGAATGGAAGGTCAAACTATATGACATGATGTTCTCTGATAAGCTTACTTATCTATTGAGAGATGGTAGCAACAAGAGGTTTGTAGAAGAGTAGACTCCACTAGGCAGATATCTTTGTTTAAAAATGACATAAGGGAATCTTCATAGTTTAATCATGTAAACTATATCAACAAAACAGGAAAAAGTATGAGAAATATTAATTGGTAATTTTCAACTATCTATAGAGAGCAATCAAGTAAGACAATTGTAAATAATTAACATAAAACAAACTGTAAAGATTTCTGTAGAAATAAATATGAATGAATGGTGAGAAGAAATAAGTAATTTCTGTTGAAGGTATTACTCATGAGATGATTACAAAATAATCAAATTAAGAGATTTTATACTATGGAAAGTCATAAATGAAGGGAAACAAAGAAAAGATATTCAAAATAATGGATAGGAAGTTATTTTATGTTCCCATAAATAACATAAATTGAGACATGGCAGTTAAAGAGGTATCAAACTGGATTATTTCTGCAGTGCGGTTGCAACCTCTTGCCATTTTCCAGGGAAGACATGTGTTTCAGAAAAAGCAAGATACTCTAGTATAGTATATTACAACCAAAACAATGTGTACTTATAGTTGCACACTGAAGAAAGACGTTGAATTTTAATCTGGTGAAGCAGAATCTAGCCCACAAAAGGTTATGCTTTCTTTAAAGTGCCATATACCTCAGTGGTCATGCTGGCTGGAGGGTTCAAGAAACTGTATTCCAAGGGCTCATTCCCACTATGATTTAAAGCGAATTGCTGATCAGGTTAGATGTGCCTCGTTCCCACTTGGAACTGGTTTTGGTCCTACTGAGATCAGCTTCAATTGTGATGAGGCGAGGCAAACGCAAAACCCGCTCTTTCCTGACTACTAGTTCTTTTGAAAAGAATCGATTCCAAAGTGTATTCAACAAGTAGGAATGAGAAATCTGAATTGCATCATTCTGGAGGGAAGGGACTATGGCAGAGGGGTGTTTACCATCCCTCCCCAGTTTTTTGGAAATCAGCCACCACTACCACCACCCCTGCTCTCAGTGCTGCCTTTGTGCTTGTGGTGTGACCTATGGGCATATGATCATATACAGTGCTCCCTTGGCTTACGCAGGGGATCTGTTCTGGAACCCCCTGTGTAAGCCAAATACCGCGTATGGTCAAGCCCCATTCACTTGAATGGGGCTCATGCATGCGATGGCAGTGCGGTGCCAGGGTGGTGGCAGGGCAGCGCACATGCCCCATTCATTCCAATGGGACGCGCCACCCCTTGCGCCTCCATTTTGGAGGGGTGCCTCATTCCCCCAGCCCTCCCTTTTGGAACCAATTCAATGACACAGAGTGAAGGCAAATAGCAAACCAGTTTAAATGTAAGTGGAAATGAGCCCCCAGAAGTTACTTTCCCAGGTTCAGTTAATTCTTAATATACCAGGACATGTTTTTGGCATGAGCAAAGCCCTGCTATACTGTCCTTCAGTTGCACTAAAGGATATGAGGGATAACTTTAAGGCTATAGCTTTTTAAAAAGTTAGAGAAGATTATTATATGGCTGTTTTCTCAGTATTTTGGTGTATTTCTGCAGTAAACTATTTGAGATAGCGTAAATACAACATGGCTGGAGAGGAAAGCATAGTAAATGATGGAATTTGTATATGCTATAAAATGAAGATAACATTTAATGCATCTGATGAATAGGATTCAGATCTCTGAAACTCTATGACACAATTAATTGTTCCATATGGTGCCACTGGACAGTTTGTTTGCTTTTGCTGAAACACAGTGTACTCCTCTGCTTCTAAACATTATTGGCTTAGATACAGGTACAGTCATGAAGTGTTTAGTCACTGTTAATTTGACATACGTAATGCTGAGCCAAAACTGTACATCATTTGTTTTTGTTAATTCTTTAGCAGGAGGGGGAAGCAAAATGAAGGGGGGGAAATCCAAAAAGAGGAAGGGAAAGTTTGTTGAATTTTTATGGGGTGGAGTTGGCCATGGTTCTCTTGTTTGATTAAACAGGGGGATTCAAATAAACTGAATGAGAACCTTTGCACAGGGTTCTCTTTTTAAAATATTCTGCATAGCAGCTGAGGAGTCTCCCTCTCACTACTTAAAGTTCTTTTAAAAGCCTCCCAATCTTTTTTAGCAGTACAAACCACCCTTTTCTGGGGGCTGAACCAGAATTCCTGGAACCAGGAGACCCAATTCTACTTTGTAAAATTTAATAAGGTAAAAACAGCCTGCTGCCACAGTCCATCCTGAAAATTTCAGCAGTCTATTATACTCCCTCAAAGCAATAGGAAAAGGCTTTCCATTTTTGCGGGGGAGGGATCAAAGCTTTTACAGCAGGAGGGAATTGTGACCTACCATTGGTTTTTTGTATACAGCCAGCCTCTGTTCATGGATTCTATATCCATAGATTCACGATCCACTGCTTAAAAACATTTTTAAAAATCCCAAAAGCAAACCTTGATTTTGCCATTTTATAGAGAGGACACAATTTTATTATGTCATTGTATAAAATGAGACTTGAGCATGTATGTATTTTGGTATCCACAGGGAGTGTATATGCATGTGTAGCCATAATAACCGTGCTAAGAGCTTCGTTGGTTATCTGTTTTCTTTTAAGCTGGATGATGCAGTAGTTGCCAAAGAGCTTGCCATATCTGATTCAGAGCACTCTGATGCAGAAGTATCCTATACTGAGAATGGGACTTTCAATCTGTCACGAGGCCAAACCCCATTGACAGAAGGTTCTGAAGGTAAGAACAAGAGTTGGCAGGGAACAGACAGAATGTTGTTGCTATTAAATAACACAAAAGAGCATTTTAATTGATCTGTTGTTTGCCACATTGGTGTCCATCAGAATAAATGTGCGGAAGATAAATACTTTAAGCATTTGTAAGCAAGCAAAACCATCTGTGTAGTCTACTACATGGAAGTGACATGATCTTGTCCTTAAAAAGATGCAGTTTGCATTGGATGAAACATAGACTGGGATGGGAGGAAGTTGCATATTCATTTCAGCTGAATGACAGTTAAGGCTTTTCTTTATTGAACTAGGGGCTTGCATTTTGTGCTACATCCTGTTAAGGACCTCTTGGAGATAAAACAGTGAAAGGCACCTGCCTTAGAGATGGCTTTTAAACCCATTTGCCCATGTGAGTTCCCAGATTTCAGGTAGTTGGTTATTAGTTCTCTTTTCCTCAGGTATAGTTCAGAATTTCCTATAGTAGAGGAATCTTTCCCCCCCTCTTGTATAGGGAATCACATCTGTCTGATATTTGCAGATAGGTTTCAACTACTTTTGCTGGTAGTAAATTTTACTACCTGGATTATGGTGGGAAACATTCTAACTTAATGAAAGGACTGCATAGTCTTTAAATGGAGTGAGAGCTGCTTGATGATGGCTAGCAAAGAAGCTATATCATGACTAACTGCTAAATTGTCTTTCTGTCTTTAGACTTTGATGGCCACAGTGATCCCGAGGAATCCTTTGCCAGAGATCTTCCAGATTTCCCTTCCATCAACCCTGAGGTGACGGGCATTGATGATGAAGATGACACCAGCATAGGCATTCCAAGCCTTGCCTCTCGCCCACAGGGCCAGGAAGAACTTCGTCTTTCTCATGAGCAGGAGGAAGCGACTTCACAGCTCCTCTTGGGTGAGGTACCACTGATGCACAACCTCAAAGATGACATAGCTGGCTTTGTGACTAGGGGAATGATCCAGCTGGCTTTGTCAGGAGCCTCTCAGTCAGGTTCCATGCATGGGAGCAGACGCCAGCAAAGTGCCAAGGCCTTCCTCCGGACATCCAGCTCAGAGCTGGACACAGATGCTGAAGGGGATGACTTTGAACTATTGGATCAGTCAGAGCTTAATCAGATGGATCCTTCCAGTTCCCGTGGCCAATAAATGGTTATCATCCCTTGACATTTGCACCTCTTCTGTGTCATGAAGCAGAGAAGGAAGAATTCTGTGCAGAAGTAGGGTAGCTTCCCACTACTTGCTATATGGCCTGGCTGGGAAAATTTTGGAAAACCTGGAATTTGAGAACAAATTTCTCCTGGGCAAAATCAGAAGAGATTGGTTTCTGAGCCTGCTATGTCCAGCACATGTCTAGCTTGCAGTGTGTTGAGTCACAAAGCCACATGCCCTACTCCCATGGTTATCCTTGTTAAACAGGCCTTGAAGACAAATCTCAGCACTTGCTTAGTGCAAAAAAACAAAAACAACCAGCCATTGGGAATTGTTTTTAATTTAAAAAGCTAGACAGAGGGTGCATTCTAGAATCTCTTGAGCAGTGGAACTAACTTATACCTAGCTGTTGATTTAGGTTTTATTTCTTCAGATCCCATCTAATGTACTTTTGTGTATTAGACCCTGGGTTCCCTGAGATATTGGAAACTACCTCTATCTCCAGTAAATATTTGCACGTAATGACCCCAACTTCCTTCCTCTTTAAACCCTGGATCTCTAATGAGGCTCTTTTCGCACATCATAATGGCAATAATATTTTGGTGGGTTAGAATCCCTCTTGCACACATTAACCACTGTTTGCTATTTGAAAGAAGGTTTCAGTACTGGAAGATTAACTTCCATCCAACATCCGTGAAACTTTGGGCTGAAGCAACATGAAAGAATTTGTCCCTTGACCTCCTCTAGCAAACACTAAGCCTACACAAATAGGGGAGCAGTGAACTTTCCTCATTAATACTTCCTTTTTCTGCAAATAAGTGTGTGATTCCATTAGGATTCCTTATAGTAACAGACTTGATAGTCAGACTTGTTCAGCTATTGGGGGCTTGATTTCTTGATGTGTGGATGTTGAGTGTTCTCAGATGGCTCTGGCTTTTTCAAGAAAGCTTGCAATATTATCCCTGAAAAAGATCTTGGGACTAGAAGGTGAGAGCAGTGCTGCATAATGAGGGGAGAGATTGGTATCCTTTGCTGAGCACCACTGTTTTGACTATTTGAAGACTGAAACCATGGCTTAATGGACAATAGAAAGATACCCATTATTATATCTTGGTTGCACTGTCTTCATTGGCATGAAGATGGTGCTGTGTTCCTCAACAATAAAGTATTCACAAATGATAACCTGAATGTGACGGCGTTTTGGTGCTGGGCCTGTACACAATACCTTTGATTTATGTTTCTTAAGTAAATCTAGCATGCGGTCTTAATTGTGTTCCAGTGATCTTAAACAACAACTCAGACCTGCAATGAACAGAGGGCTTCATAGGACAACTACACCGTTATAGAACAAGTAAAAACTGAGGTGTTAACATGCTACCATTAGTGAGTTTCTCAACTTGGTGCTCCAACACAGAACTGCATATCCAAATATTTAGGTTTGTATGAAAAACTGTTGGAAGACTTTATCTTGGAAGAAATACTGTTCAGTGCAAGATCGTCCTGGTAACCCTCTGTGGAAAGATAAGAAATGTAAACAAATGCTGTGCTTTTACATTTATTTATGTATTTTTAGTTTCCAGCCTTCTATAACAACTTCTGAATCTGCAGATCTGAACCTTTTGAACATCTGCATATCCTGTTAAAGAGCTTTACTTTAGGTTCTTATACTTCCAACTCAACAAATGCCATCTTTTAATCTCAGCAATTAAAGATTTACAGATTTTTGCAAATTTTGCAGTTTATTTGAAGACGTTTCTATTGTTTCTTTGCTAAGCAGCAAGCTGATGTAGATGCTATATGCCTAGTAACACATTTTTGCAGAAAAGACTAAGAGGGTGGCGTGTTGTAAATTTGAAACAGCTTGGGTTTGGTAGCATCTGTGTGGCTATATCATAGTGTCCAACTGCCTTTTTTAGTGTTTACAAATCATCCAATATTGTGGAAGTTTATACTGTAATTTGTCATCTTGCAGAGGTTTTTTAAAAAATAAGATGCTGATAACGTTTGAGGTGAAAAACTTGTTTTATTTCATTAGGTTTTGTGTTATGTGGATTAAAACAAGAATTTAGTGCAATAAGACAACAAACTACACCTTCTCCATTGTATCAGTAGTGAGATCATTATTTTCTTAAGTGTTTCTTCCCTGACTGGTGCAAAATAAAGAATTTGAGACAAACCCAAATCCTTTGTTTGGTCATTGTTGCAGCTATATACATTATTAGGTCACTGCCAGAGTTATGTATGGGTATTATCAGCCACAGCACACTAGTGTGATACAGTGGGTTGAGTGTTGGACTAAGACTCCAGGAGATCAGGGTTCCAATCTCTGCTCAGTCTTGGAAACCCACTCCTTAGGCAAGTCAAACCTAGCTTCAGATGAAGGCAAAAGCAACAACACCGGAATGAACTGTCTAAGGAACTGTGTACATGCACCATACAAATAAGCTTTGAGTCACCAGAAATTGTAAAACCTTTTGTTGGCCCAGGGCATTATCTTTAATGCAATAGCATTGTGTTGTGGTTGCAAAGCGTGGTCAGTTGTATGAGCTAGTGTTGACAGCCAAAATATGTACAGCATTTATAACCCACTTTATAGCTAGAAAGATGCAACAATTTAAAAGGGACAGGGCATGTCTTGCCCTTGATCTTACAATAAAAAAGACACAGTACAAAAAGAAAAGAGGACTGGTAAGGGAAAGAAAAATATGAGTATTAAAGTACCATTTCTGAAAGTGATGAAGTCCCTTGGCTTGGTGGAATGGCTGCTGGACCACTGGGAAAAGGCAAAACACAATGGAGCTAGCTTTTCAGGAGGGCTGGTAGGGGTCATGGTGGAAACAGCCTTTTGTCTCTCTGGCCAAAATACATAGAATTGAGAACAGGGGCTAGACACTCCAGAAATAGCTTTGGGCTAAACTCAGTTGTCCAAGCAAAACATTCTCTTAGATGACATTGGGTTGCATCTAGCCTAAAGCTTTGAGTTTAAAACAACTATCAGTCATGATGCTCCCACTGTAAGAATAGTGGGTATACATAGAAATATAAACAACGGCCTAGGCACCCCAACACTTTGCTTATTTCCAGTTCTATGTGGTTAAGCCAGGATTTTTCATTAAATTAGAAATTTAAGTTAAAAGCAACAACATGTCATGGCTATGCAGTGATAATGTGTAAATATTTTGTGAACATATTGCACATCTACTTATTTATTGCAAATCATTAGTAACTATTGTATCCTGCCTTTCTCCATAAAACTAACTTAAGTCTGATAATAATGGAATTACACTATTAAATTGAAATTACATTGTGGGAGAAAATCAGGAGTATGTCTGTTTACAATATAATAAATGTACATCTTGAAATTTTTTATGAAAGTGATTTTCCAAAAAATACTGTTATAAACTCTGCAAGATACTTTGTGTAAATATCTATCTATCCATCTAGCTGTCACTGACTAAATATTAAGACCAAACACAAATACACGCAAAATGTGTATAATATATACCATATAAGTATGTACAGAGATCTTGTAGCATCTTTGAGGCTAACTGAAATAAAGAAGTTGGCAGCGTCGGCTTTTGTAGACTTCATATGCATTTGAGGAAGTAGACTGAAGTCCATGAAAGCTCATGCTGCCAAGTTCTTTAATTCAGTTAGTCACAAAGGTGCTACAAGATCTCACTACATACTGATTCCACAGACTAACATAGCTATAGCTTTGAAATAGACAATATAAGGTTATAGACAATTCCGGTCATTCAGCTGGTTCTTGTTAGAAACTTCCTTTAGTCGGCCTTGTAAGGAACATAGGGGTAAGCTCATCCCTTGAATTAAAACTTTCAAGAAAACAAAACTCGATGTGCTAATAGAAAAGCCCACAGAATAACATTAAATGTGTTGTAGACTAACCATGATGGTCAATCACAATCAGTGCATTCATTCAAATGTATTAACATTAATTAGTAGTACTAAAGAATCCAGTATGGTGTGGTTTGAGTGCTGAACAATCATTCTAGAGACAAGGGTTCAAATCCCTCCTCAGCCATGGAAACCCATTGGGTGGCCTTTTGCAAATCACAATCTCTTCATCTCATGGGAAGGAAAAAGCAGAGACCCCCTCTGAACAAATCTTGCTAAGAAAACCCCCCTTATAGGTTCTCCTTAGGGTCATCATAAGTCAAAAATGACTTAAAGGCCACGCACACACAACAATGCTAAGGCTATTTTTTTCCATGTTGGTTTGTAAACAATGTTTTTATTTTTAACAGAAATATTAAATAACTCTCTTGTTCTGATAAATGTGTTTCATTTCTTTTCAATCTTTTCTTCCCTAAATTAAATCCAAGTTACCTGAAAACTTGCTTGAGGAAAGTACTAACATGAGACATATAATTCGTGAACAGAATGCCAGCCAGAATCCAATAACAATTTACACTTATATTTGTGAGAGTGAGGGTGAAGAAACAGTAGTTCCTCCACATTCGCTGCCACTAGGACCCCTGTGAATGTGGAAAAACCACAAATTAAAAAACACAATTCTTTTTAACTAATAGAACACCTTTCTAGGAATCTCCAGGTCCTCCAGTGCATCTCTATGGTTAATATCTGCTGGAGGTTAATCATAGAATCATGCTGGAGGACCTACAAATGGCTAGAGAGGTGTTTTCTCTAGACACTTCGAGGTTCTCCAGCACAACTCTATGGTTAACACCTGGCAGAGTTGCCCTGGAAGACCTACAGATTCCTAAAGAGAACATATTAATCTACAAAAAGGATTATTTTCTGCCTCTTTCCTAATATGTCATAGCATTAATTTACGCTTAGCAGGTGACATTTGCCAGGTGGATTCCCCCCCCCCCCAAAAAAAAACTATCACAGATGATAGATAGATAGATAGATAGATATTATTATTATTAAGTTTATTTATGTTGCGCTGTAAATTTACACAGCGCTGTACATACAATCTTTTTAATTAGACGGTTCTCTATCAAACGCACTTAATACTTTCCATATCCAAGGATTTTTAAATTCACAAATTCAATTCCATGGTGAAGTCAAAGGCTTTAATGGCCGGCATCCATAGTTTTTGATGTTTTTTTCAGGCTATGCGGCCATGTTCTGGAAGAGTTTATTCTCTGAAGATGCCAGCCATGGATGTGGGCAAAACACCAGGAATAAACTCTTCTGGAACATGGCCACATAGCCCGAAACCACAAAAAACTATCAATTACATGGCATGATATCATTCCTCCTCCAAACAAAATCCAAAAGCTTGGTTTTGCCATTTAATATAAGGGTCACTATTTTGGTTCCAGGACTCCCTGTGGATACCAAAATCCATGGATCCTCAAGTCATTTATAAACAACTGGACTATATTATTATTATTATTATTATTATTATTATTATTATTATTATTATTATTTTCTTACCCGCCTCTCCCCATGGATCAAGGTGGGGAACTACAACTGTTAACTGACACCCCACATTAGTTAATATACACATCAGTTTAAAAGGACACATGTACAATTTAACATATACACACACTGAAACAATCCACACTGAAAATTTGTCATGAAAAACATTCACAATTTAAAGTCATAGCAAATTCCAGGTGTTACCAAGGGCCCGTTGTAGTAGATTTTATTTTATTGCCTGAATGCGCATCACTTTACACCTTCAATAACCATTCTTTATTTTTGTTTTGCCCATTTATAAAGATGGAGTAGAGAAAAGTAAGATTCCTTTGTAGGTCTTGGCAGTATTCACTAGTCTGAACAATTAGAGGCCCTCAACAAACCTGGACACTTAGGTCCAAAACACACTGCAGAAATAATCCAGTTTGACATCACTTTACTTGCTCTGGCTCAATGCTAGGGAATTCTGGGAACTGTAGTTTTGTGAAATGTTTATCCTTCTCTGTCACAGAGCTCTGGTGTCACAATAAATTACAATCCCCAGGATTCCCTAGCACTGAGCCCTGACTGTCAAAGCAGTGTGTTTTGGACACAGATATCCTCCTTTTGTGAGTTAATGAATGAATCCAGTCCCTAGCCTTTCTATCTCTCTCACACTCTGCAGGAGTAATAACCCACTTTGAGACTGCTTTAACTCAATGGTAGGGAATCCTGGGAATGCTAGTGTTTGGGAGACATTGAGACTTCTTTCTCAGTCAGAGATGGCTCTGAGGCCACAATAGACTCCAATTCCCAGGATTCCCCAGCACTGAGCAGTCTCAAACTGGACCATTTCCTCAGTGTGGATGCACCTGGGGAGGAATTCTAGGCACTGCAGTTGTGTGACTCCCTGTCAGAGATAGCTCTGGGACCACAGTGTACTACAATTCCCAGCATTCCCCAGCACTAACCCAGGACAGTTAAGTCACTCTCGAACTGGATTATTTCCTCAGTGTGGATGCAGCTTTGGTGAGGAACTCTGGGCATTTCAGTCCAGCTATGTTTTATTTCTGCAGTGTACTGTATTTTGGACCAGAGACAAGGTGACCAGACAGCCTCCTCCTTTTCCAGGACATGTCCTCTTCTGTTAATTTCAAAATGTCCTCCATTTTGATCATGCCTAAGAAACATGCATTTATGTGAACATTTTTTAAAAAGCATCAATTTTTTTCACATGTCCTCCATTTATTAAAATGTGCCCTACATTTGAAAATGTTGTCCTACATTTGTCCCCATTTGGAGGTGCTGACTTATGGCAACCCTATCTGTGCTGCATATCAAAGAGACATTGTAAAACCCTTGAGTCTGAGGGACTGTTGACCTCACTAGAGCTCAGCCAATCCTTGAAGCTTGTGTTCAGTTACTGGGTCTTTGTGACATCACAGAGACCATGGCTAAAGAAGGACTTGCATTGCTTGGCAGGCTTCAGAACAGTCCAGCCCACAGACCAGGATGCATGGCAAGCAGAGGAGGCCAACTGGCAGATGAGCATGAGAAGGCAAGTCCCTAGTGACTTGCTAAGCAGGAGCTGGGTCTAGGGACCCGAAGCCAGTGTAGTTCCTTGACATAACACTGGCTGGCGTCGGGCGACAGACCCGGCAGAAGCCTGTTGACGGAAGCTTGGTGGATATTTGTGGGTTGAAGCTGGGGCATGTCTGGGAGTGAAAGGAGAGTGTCTGAGAGCCAGCGTTCATATGTGTGAATGCTTGTGTGTGTGTGTGTGTGTGTGCACTTCAGGTTCTGACGGAAGTCCGAATCTGTGGATGCCACGTGTTCAGAAGGTAGCGGAAGCTCCCTTCCAGACACAAAGTGAATGTGATGAAGCTGGTGGATGCGTGTTTGAATGTGAGGCAGAGAATGTGGTCGAGGTGAATGAATGTGTGTCTGTGAATGCATCCAGGCTCTGACGGAAGTCCGGATCTGGTGCAGGCGTGACTGGGGACAAGTGTTCAGAAGGTACCGGAAGCTACCTTCCAGACACAGAGTGAATGTGATGAAGCTGGTGGATGCGTGTTTGAATGTGAGGCAGAGAATGTGGTCGAGGTGAATGCATGTGTGTCTGTGAATGCATCCAGGCTCTGACGGAAGTCCGGATCTGGTGCAGGCGTGACTGGAGACAAGTGTTCAGAAGGTACCGGAAGCTACCTTCCAGACACAGAGTGAATGTGATGAAGCTGGTGGATGCGTGTTTGAATGTGAGGCAGAGAATGTGGTCGAGGTGAATGCATGTGTGTCTGTGAATGCATCCAGGCTCTGACGGAAGTCCGGATCTGGTGCAGGCGTGACTGGGGACAAGTGTTCAGAAGGTACCAGAAGCTACCTTCCAGACACAGAGTGAATGTGATGAAGCTGGTGGATGCGTGTTTGAATGTGAGGCAGAGAATGTGGTTGAGGTGAATGAATGTGTGTCTGTGAATGCATCCAGGCTCTGACGGACGTCCGGATCTGGTGCAGGCGTGACTGGGGACAAGTGTTCAGAAGGTACCGGAAGCTACCTTCCAGACACAGAGTGAATGTGATGAAGCTGGTGGATGCGTGTTTGAATGTGAGGCAGAGAATGTGGTCGAGGTGAATGCATGTGTGTCTGTGAATGCATCCAGGCTCTGACGGAAGTCCGGATCTGGTGCAGGTGTGACTGGGGACAAGTGTTCAGAAGGTACCGGAAGCTACCTTCCAGACACAGAGTGAATGTGATGAAGCTGGTGGATGCGTATTTGAATGTGAAGCAGAGAATGTGGTCGAGGTGAATGCATGTGTGTCTGTGAATGCATCCAGGCTCTGACAGAAGTCCGGATCTGG
>NC_056527.1:81394940-81428041 GCF_019175285.1 Sceloporus undulatus | reverse complement strand
TGCAGGCGTGACTGGGGACAAGTGTTCAGAAGGTACCGGAAGCTACCTTCCAGACATAGAGTTAATGTGATGAAGCTGGTGGATGTGTATTTGAATGTGAGGCAGAGAATGTGGTGGAGGTGAATGCATGTGTGTCTGTGAATGCATCCAGGCTCTGACGGAAGTCCGGATCTGGTGCAGGCGTGACTGGGGACAAGTGTTCAGAAGGTACCGGAAGCTACCATCCAGACACAGAGTGAATGTGATGAACTGGTGGATACTTGTGGATTGAAGCCGGTGGATGTTGGCAGGCAGAAGTTTGGCGATGAAGTCACCGACAGAAGCGGGTGGATATGTCTGTTGGGATGAAGCTGGGGGATGGTTGCTGATGAGCCAGCCCTCTTAGTTTGTTTGTATTTCTCTTCCAGGGATGCGAGGCTTCTTCTGAAGGTGCGACCATCCAAAGGATCCTGTGGGCAGGCTTCTTGTTGAATCAAAGCAGCTCTGGGATGGGTGAACATGAGACGCCCTGTGAAATCTGTGTAGAGCCTCCTGGTTTCACTGGTGGACAAAGACTGAAATAACGGTATAGGAAATAAATCTAGAACTTCCTTGAAGGCTATTTATGATACTGTAGTTGAATAAAGAATGTTTGACAACAAATAAAACCTCTATTCTTTATTTTTTAAAAAATATTGTTATTATCATCATTATCCCACCAATTTGGTAGGTCAAATGCCCTGCCAAAGGAGCTTGAGTGAGATGAAGAAAGACTAGGGGGCTGTGTCTGGGTTTTGTAAATGAATTGTCTTTTTGTGAAGACTTTACTTGGGCCAGCCATGGAGTTTGGCTATCTGTTGAAGCACATTTAAGTCAAGCTTCTTCCTAGGGGTTAAAATGTTTGTAACTCAACTTGAAAAGAGCCAGTCTGGTATAACAGTTTGAGTTTTGGACTACGATTCTGGAGACCAAGGTTCAAATCCCTTCTCAGCAATGGAAACCCACTGGGTGACCTTGGACAGGTCACACTCTCTCAGCCTCAGAGGAAGGCAATGGCAAACCTGACTCTGAAAAAATGTTGCCAAGAAAACCCTGGGATAGGGACACCTTATGGTCGCCATTAGTTGAAAACGATTTAAAGGCACACAGCAACACCAACAACAATGTTTCCATGAATCCTATGCTTGGAGAAAGGTGGAGAGAGTTGGTCTGTGATGGGTGTGCCGTAATTATGTCTTGCTATAACTGTGTTATTACTGCTATTTTAGAAGTGGCGCTTTTTAAAAGAATCAAACCAATCCCAAAGCCAAAGGTGGGACATGTCATGTGGGGCGGTGATAATGGCAGATAGAAAGTGTGCAAATCACACTATTGCAGTGCAAGTGGCAAGGGTGTGATGCACAATGTCAACCAATCAGCTATCATTGTCAGTACAGCTGCAGCAGTTTTTGAACGGTATATTCCAGCATAATGACATGGCGTGATGAGCTCCTCCTTAGCATCTAGAGAGGATGTACCCCAATAAAGTCCTATTAACAAAAAGTGTCAGCTGTAGTACTATAAACATGAACATGTACTGGCATACAGACTTTGTGTGTGTCTGTGTGTACGTACATTTAGAGCCTTTGGGGGATTTTATTATTCCCTGTGTTTGGATTTCAAATTCCCAACATCTTTGTTGGAATCCCAGCATACTTCCTTCCCCCTTTGTTTTCTTTAAATTAATTTTCCTCTTTGGAAGGAACTGGAAGTTATTCAAAGTCTCGTCATCTGATTCTGATAGATTGCAACAGGGATTCTTCTTCTGTAAATAAGGAGACAAGGCTTTAGTGAGTTTAGTGCTCCTGTGCAACTGTTGCAGGTTTATTATTTCAGTGGCTGTTTTCTAATTCCAGGTAGGTTTTCCATTGCTGAGTCTTTTGGAAGAAAAAGAGAGAACTAGACTAGATACATGCCTGTCTGGTTTGGTTTTGTGAACACGCTGCTTCTCTATTATTAGAGAATAGAGTGAGTCTGTGTGGCTCTCCAAAATCCTAGTCCAGGACTCAATACACTATACTACACTAACTACTTTTATAAAACTTTAACTCTCGCCTTCACCTGATACTTGCCTTTTGGGCCAGTCTGTACCGTGTCTATATTACAATAGTCATTTATACGGTTATCTACCCCTTCTTGGCTATAGGCAAAATTCTTATTCCTGCCTTTGTTCCCCAACAAGCAACATTAAAATTGAACTTGTCACTTCATCTCCATACCCCCAAGGTTTTGAATTTCCATTGACATGCTGAGATACAACAGGTTTATACAGGTCTGTCTCTGGACTCTTCATTGAACCTCACGCATCTGAGGAAATACGCTCAGTCTATGAACCGCCATGCTGCCAGCTTCTTTCTTTCAATTAGTCTCAAAGATGCTATAATATCCCTGTCAACCAGACAATGGGGAAATTGAAAGAGTTAAAGAGTTCTCATAGCATAGATCAAGCATTGATCAGAAAAGAAACTGCAGCCAAGAAATCAGAAGAAGATTAGGAATGGAAAGGGTAGCTATGAAAGAACTAGACAAGGTCCTAAAGAGTAAAGATATGTAACTGAGCACTAAAGTAAGAATGCCTAAGAAAGATGCATTTCTATTAAGATTTTTTAAAAGTCATCAATTTTTTCCATGTGTCCTCCATTTAATAAAATGTGCCCTACATTTGAAAATGTTGTCCTACATTTGTCCCCGTTTGGAGGTTCTGACTTATGGCAACCCTAGCCCTAGATCTCTTCTGATCCTGGAGGCTAAGCAGGGTCAGCCCTGGTTAATACTTAAATGTGAGACCAACAACGCATACGGTCCACCATTTTTCTTCAATTTCCTACATTTTGGGCTGAGTTTTGTCCTGCAGTTGTCGTACAGTTTGGTCTTGAATTTGTTCCACATTTTGTCCCTGGTAAAAGTGGACAATTATGGCAACCCTACACCAGGAGCCCTAAGATATATTTCAAAGGAAGGGACTGGCAAAATACTTCTGAGGCTGCATCTGCACTGCAGAAATAATCCAGTTGGACACCACTTTAACTGTCATGGTTCAATAGCATGGGATTTTGGGAATTGCAGCTTTGTGAGACTTTTAGCCTTCAGGTCCGAAACACACTGCAGAAATAATCCAGGTTTTTTTAGACTGCTTTAACTGCCCTGGCTGGCTCAGTGCTAGGGAATCCTGGGAATTGTAGTTTATTGTGGCACCAGAGCTCTGTGACTGAGAACGCCAAAAAATCTCACAAAACTACAATTCCCAGCATTCCCTAGCACTGAGCCAGTGCAGTTGAAGTGGTGGCAAACTGGATTATGTCTACAGTGTGTTTTGCACCTCAGTATGTTCTGGTGCCAGTGCCACAACAAAAACCATAGTTCCCAGAATTGCATAGCGTGCAGCCATGATAATGAAAGTGGTGTCAAACTGAATTATTTCTGCAGTGTGGATGCAGCCTGAGTCATCCTTGACTAAGAAAACCCTGTGAAATTCAATGTGTGTGTGTGTGTGTGTCTCCAGAAGTCAACAAGTGACTTGAAGGCTTGTTGTTGTTGTTGTGTGCCTTCAAGTGTTTCCTATGGCAAACCTGTGGCTTGGGGTTTTCTTGGCAAGATTTGTTCAGAGGAGGTTTGCCATTGTCTTCTCCTGAGGCAGAGAGTGTGTGACTTTTACCCAAGGCCACCCAGTGGGTTTCATGGCCCAGTGTCATAGTCCAAGGCTCAAACCATGTACACACAAAGGCTGTTGTGTTAAATCATGTCTGCACTAATTTAGGTTCAAAATATACTGCAGAAATAATCCAGTTTGAGACTGCTTCAACTGCCCTGGCTCAATGCTAGAGAATTCTGGGAACTGTAGTTTTGTGAGACATTTATCCTTCTCTGTCACAGAGAGAGCTCTGGTGCCACAGTGAACTACAATTCCCAGGATTCCTAGCACTGAGCCAAGGCTTATTTTGGATTATTATTTTGAGCAGTGTGTTTTGGACCTTAGCCAACAAACAAACTAATAAAGGGTCACTTTTCCCCTCAGAAGAGGCGAAAAGGCATCAATATGGAAACCGGATGGAGTTTGTCACTCTAGACTTTTGAGTCTATGTTCCTAAAGGTGCTTTTAAAAAAAGAAAAAAAGAAAAGAAAGTTGTATTTTTTCCAAGCTTCCGTTTCCGGGCATTTCCTTGTCGGGGCATTTTTGGTGGTCAAGATGAGCGGAGGAGGCAAAAACCGGGAAGGATCGGCGGGTGAGAGAGCAAAATCGAGGAGGGGTCGGAGTAGGCCGCATCTAGGCCTTGGGCCTGGTTGCTAGGCAACCGCCCCTTTTCCAGCATCTTCTTTACAGGAATGGAAGAAGCCATTAATATACTATATATTTATATATATACGCATATGCATATATATTTATAGGTAGAGACAGAATTGTGCTAATATACCCAAATTGTAATCCCAGGTGTTTATTTGTTGTTAAATTTTGCAATTCCAGGTGTGTGGGTGTGTGTCAGTATTTCTTTGTCTGCATCCACACTGCAGAAATAATCCAGTTTGACACTTCTTTAGCTGCTAGGTTTGTTGTGAAACCACAGTTCCCAGAATTCCATAGCATTGAGCCCTGGCAGCTAAAGGGGTGTCAAACTGGATTACCTCCGCAGTGTGGATGCAGCCTTTATTTATATAATGTGCTTCCTTTCTCCCACAAAGAGTCGATTAAGAAACTTTCATATTTTTAAAATTGTCTCGTAAAACGATACAGAAAAATTATTTAAAGTGTAAAAAGGCGCATTAAAAAACCCTCCCTGATAAAAAAGATTCCACACACACACACACACACACACACATATATATATATATATATATAATATCATTATTACACTTTATTTATATAGCGCTGTAGATTTACACAGCGCTGCACATTATGTTGGAAAATATGTATGTATAAAAGCACTATGTTAACAGAAAGAAATGGTGCCACTTCCTCATGGCCCTCCGTATTTTGCTGAAGGTCAGTGGAGGCACATGTGGTGGTTAGGCCACAGCGGGAGTGGAAAAACCATGCGGCCTCCCAGATGTTGCCATTGAATTGGCACTCCTAGCAGCCCTAGCTGGCTTTGTCAGTAATGAGGAATGCGGGGTACAGCAATCCAATATGAGGAAGGTGCCATGATTCCTCCTTTGCCAGAGTTTCCCTCACTAGAGGTCCAAAACACACTGCAGAAATAATCCAGTTTGTGACCGCTTTAACTGTCCTGGCTCAGTGCTAGGGAATCCTGGGAATTGTAGTTTATTGCGGTCCCAGAGCTCTCTGACAGAGAAGGCTCAATGTCTCACAAACACTACAGTTCTCAGAATTCCCTACCACTGAGCCATGGCAGTTAAAGTGGTCTCAAACTGGATTATTCCTGCAATGTGTTTTGGACCTTACTTGCCCTGTTTTTCCTACAACTTCATGGCATGAGTAGGCAATTTGTGGCCCTCCAAATGTGGTTGTATTATTTATTATTTTATTTATTTAGAGTATTTATACCCTGCTTTTTCGCCACAGAGACTCTCAGAATGGTTTACAAATTGTTTATTTGACAGGTCACAGCATTCCTCATTATCTCTGATACTAGCTAGCACTGATGGAAGTTACAGTCCAAGAACATTGGTACAGCACACTTGGCCCACTTTATGAGATGGTCTTATGCTATTTATCATCTTTATGATAGACACTTATGTTTTCTCTTTTCAAGGAGCTGGAGAAGGTGCAGCTGCCATCCTGTTGCGATATCTTCAGGAGCAAAACCGGCCTCACAGTGCGCAGGATGCCTTTGGCAACTTACAGCGAGAACATGGCCTGGGCAAGACGGTGAGAGAAGAGCTTAGAGGTGAAAGTGTGGGCGTGCATCATCCCATATTAGTAAAGGGCAGAGTGACCAAAGGTGTCAAAACAGACATGCACTTTACTTATCTAAAGTGGGCCCTTGGTATCTGCTCGAGTTTGGTTTCAGGATTCCCCATGGATACCAAAATCCATGGTTACTTAAGTCCTATTAAATACAATGACATAGTAAAATGGTGTCCCTTATATAAAATGGTTTGCTTTTTGGAATGTATATATTTCTTTTAATATTTTAAAGCTGTGGATGTTTGAATCTATTGATAAAAAAAAAATCTGTGGAATTTATATGTTCTGTATATCTGGCATCCCAGATTACTTTATGTAAACATTCTCATTTTGCTACAATCCTGCAAATACCAGTGTGATCTTCATAATGGTGGATGTTCAGTAGTACGAACCATCCCTGAGGCAACGGATTGGTTGAATTAGATACACTTGTTTCTCTATACAAAAAGTATTTCAGGTCACCTGTTAACAGCAGTATTTGCTCCATAAGATATTTGATGCTGTGGTGTTATACTACGGGAGCAGCCAGTCACAAAGATCTATTAGAATTACCTCAAATGATGAACTCTGCAGTTCTCACCTTCCTTACAGCTAGCTGATTTTCTTTGGCTAATAGCAGACAATCAAAGTGCATTGTCAAGGGCTGTAGTGTGACAGATTGTAGAGTTCACATTAGTATGTCTCCTTCAAAGCACAACTACCTTGCCGTTCCCAAAGTGTTGATTCTCTATTCCTGTTGTTAAATATGCATAGATTAATGTGAGGCTGATCAGCCTGTCTACTCCTATATCCTAGATCTCTATTAATTTGCCCCAACGTTTTCTTCTCTTTTCTAAAAGGCTGTAGTGAAAGCACTAGAACAGTTGGCTCAACAAGGGAAGATCAAAGAGAAGGTGTACGGAAAACAAAAAATCTATTTTCCAGACCAGGTGAGGGAGACACCTTTCAATTTTTGTCAGACTCAGCTGGTTAGATGCGAATCAGCTACAGTATTCATAAAATATTTTTAACACAACATACAGCAAACCTAAATTTTGTGACTATAATGAAATGGCATTAGGGAAAAATATGCTGCTACATACTTGAAGTACCATAGTCCAGTACTTATTGCTGTTAGAAAGCAAATTGCTTTTGTACACTACACTTTCATCTTCTCTAAAACACCAGAAGAAGACTTGAAATATGTTTTTTGCAGAGCTTTCTTAAGTCAGCAGATTGATTCCCATGGGACATGTGTTTATCTATAAGCGTATGTCTGTTACTTTGGGAGTGTTGTGTATAATACTAGACATTTGAACATTGACTAGAGATGGAAATAAGATTTGAATGCTTGAGGGGGGAAACTGAGAAAACTCCAATGAGAAGAAACCTCCTGAAGCTTTTTTCCTGGTTTCTCCCTCTAGTCCTCAAACAGAATCAGTTCCAGATGTCATGCAGCAAGTGGGCATGAGAGAGACAGGAAAAGATCTTGGAAGGCTACAACCTTTGCATCCGTGACTGCCTTCCTCACCTTCTGATATCACATAGGGCAGGCAAGGATGAAAGGCAACCAAGGATCTGGAAGTCCACAGATTAGCTTCCAGATTCTTGGCTATTTCCTCCACTTCCAATGTTGTGTGGGGTTGCTATTGGGAGGGGTTCTATGCTATCCCCCCATGTTGCACAGGCAAACCGCGGGGATCTTCCACAAACAGTGCTGCTGGAGACTTGCTCCCCAAGTCAGATCTCTGAAGATGTCTGGCAACAGAGAAAATTTTACGTGGGTGCACATATGCTGAAAGCCACACTGGAAGAACCCGCCATGCACCCCAGAAGAACGAATGGGGTGCGTGCCTGTGGCACTATTGCACCACTGCACGCCAAGGACGTGAGCCCCATTACTTCCAATAGGGCTCCAGCACATGCGGAATTCCCCTTACGTGGAGGGATCGGGAATGGATTCCCGCGTAAGAGGAGGGCTCGCTGTAGTTATTCTCTTTTGAGGGAATGAATACTGTAACATGCCAGATTTCAAGTGAGGTATTTGGCTGTCCATCTTCATGCCACTGGAAAACTAGTTGTTAACCAGGAGAGTAGAGTTTGTGATGTGGTAGGGAAAATGTACCTATTCTCACCATTGCTCATTTTAGTTTAATGACTGTTCCTCATGTCTTCTGTCATCCAGGAACGCTTTGGTAATGTGAGTGATTCAGAACTCAAAGGCTTGGACAATGAAATTTCAGAACTGTCCTGCAAAGTACAGACTCTCCAACAGAACTGTCGTCATATGGAGTCAGGTATGTGCAGGCAGAATAAGTCAATCTGTTGAGCTAGAGTTAGCAGAATCAGTGCATGCAAGACTGGATACTTGTACAGTATTATGGAATGTCAGTATCTGGGAAACATTTTCTCTCATTTTTCTTTTTCTTTTTTTAAAAAATTGATTTTTTGGAAAAATTCAAACCAATTATATTAGGGCCCTTTACACGTTGAAAGTTACTTTGTTACTTTAGAAACAAATGTATTACACAGGGCTTTCCCCATCCGTAGGGGTTTGGTTCCAGGATCCCAAGCAGATGAGAAAAATTATGGAAGCTCAAGCCCCATGTTATTCAGTGTAGATGATTGTGTCAAGCAGTTTTTTAGTCTATGGGCATGTGCAGCTATTGGATCATAGGAAGCCCTGGTGGTGCCAGTGGTTAAATGCCTGCCATTCACTCAAAACCACAAGGTTGCGAGTTCAAGACCAGCAAAAGGGCCCAAGCTCGACTCAGGCTTCCATCCTTCCGAGGTCGCTAAAATGAGTACCCAGACTGTTGGGGGCAAATTAGCTTACTTGTTAATTAGCTTACTTGCTGTTCACCGCTATGATCTTTGGAATAGCGGTATATAAATAAAACAAATTATTATTATTATATGGGATGTGGCAATCTGTGAATGGTGCAATCACTAGCCTGCTGAAAAGGCCAGCCCACTGCATGTTCATAATGTAATACAATTATGCAGTTTCATTTGGCATAAAAGTATTATGCTTTGTATATGACACTTTACACTTTATTATTTGTACAGTATTAGAATTACAAATCGAGCTTCCTTTTTTTTTTTAAATTAATAGTTATAAATGCAGTTACAAGGTCCTGAACTCTAAGGAATTTCTTTGATTTTGCTAGTATATTAGGAGCAGGCAAAATAAAATAAAAGAGCAAAAATCATTAGTAAAACAGAAAATTATTTCCCTCTTCTAGTTTGATACATCGTCAAGCAGATGTAAAGCTTTTATTTCCATAAAAGGAATAGAGAAGAGGAAACCAAAACAAAGAATTGCAATGATAGCTACTGTACATTGTTACAAAAAATTCTTCCTGCTCCATAGTTGTTAGAAATAATTTTAGCAGAGTAAATATTTGAACACCTTGTCTTAAACATGCCATTCGTCACTCTAAAAAATAAAATAAAAAATCCATAATCCATTTTTTCATTCCCACCCCTTTCCCGTTTTTTTTTTTTTTTTTTTCCCCCCTTAAATTGTTTTATTCCCCCCCCCCAATTTTTTTTCATTTTCTTCCTGGGCCATCACATCACTAAGTGTGCTGAACACTTGCAGTCCTTCACACTGACCAGCAGCTGTTGTAACTAGCAATTCCATTCCAGAACTGAAAGAACTGAAGGGCTCTATGACAACCCCAGAGATGGTTAAAGAGATTGAAGACTTAAAAAAAGATTGTGCCAATTACACAGAGAAACTGGAACGAATTAAATCTGCTGCCAATCATGTGACCCCTGAGGAGAAAGAAAAGGTAACAGAGCTGCCAAAGGAGGGTCCTGTGGCAAGAACTGGCATGGTCCGGACAGGTATAGAGGTTTTCCTTCTAGGTGCCCTGCCATTCTTTGCCAGCTATGTGTGGGGTCCCCAGTGGTTTGAATATTCCATAAGTAATCGGAAAGATGGGAGAGACTTAAGATCCCAAAAAAACCCACAGTCATTTTCTGATAGTTTTTAATGAGCTCTGAACACTCCCACAGCCTACCTGTACCAAAGTCACTGAGTCTTTCTTACTCTTAATTTTATCAGCCTTGGGAGAAATATGTTGTGGGTTTAATGGAAGAACCGTTTTCCATTTCTAAGGCCCTTGATGACAGCTTGTGAACACCCAAGTCCAACAGCAAATCCAGTTACATAGTAATCTGATTGAATGGTAAACCATTTTGTTGGTAGCTGAGAGTATAAGATTTGTTTACTTTTACTGATTGCAGGTGTACAATGAGAAGAAGCTGTATTGCAAGGAATGGCGTCGCCGGAAGAGAATGGTAATACAGCTTCTGAACTGTACTATAGTGGAAAGAGTAACATAGATGCATAGCACCAAGAGTGAAATGTTTAAACTAGAAAAAATTGCAATAACCTGACTAGAGTATGATCTGATTTTGCATACTGTTTGACTTGTTTTCATTAATTAAGTTTTTAATGTCCCAACAGACCCTCTGGAATTGAAAAAATTGATTGGGGGGGAGGACACTTAGGGGCAGTACTGACGGGTGGCTAAACACCGCCCCTGTATGCCCTGGGTTGGTGCTGCTGCGGCAGCCGCACACTGCAGCACTGACCCATTCCCTAAAAGAAGCTGCTCTGAGCAGTTTATTTGAAGGGGTGCCACAGATGCGCTTGCGTGCCATGATGACACCCCTTGTAGCCAGCACCCTTTGGGCACTGCGCTACACATGCATCATCATGGTGGACGCAGTATGGATGGGCATGCGCCAAGATGGCACCCAGATGCTGGCAGAAGGGCTTTGATCATGTGCATGCTCAGCCCTATTTGAAAGTCTTGAAAGGCCTTGTCAAAATTTTACAATTCATTTTTAATCATTAAATGTGCTGGCCAAATGGCCGTAATAAAGTTGTTGTTGTTGTTATTATTATTATTATTATTATTATTATTAATCATTAAATAATTTTGTCTCATCAGCAAATCTGACTATCTCACTACTCGCCCCAAATCCACTTGTAAACATGATAAAAAGCACTGGATCCAGTGCAGATCCAGAAGAGATTCCCCCATGCCTGCCCTAGTTTGGCTACAGGGGTTTATAGTGGCTTTGAAGCAAACTTTACGCACCCATTGAATTGTGAGATGCTCCCTGAAACATAGGCCATTGCTTATTTGTATTTGTGAGAGCATCTAGTAATGACATCTTTCCTCTCTTCCTGTTTACTGCACCATTTCCCCTTTAAAATTTTGAATTTCCTCTACCTTCTATCTAGCTGATTAACTATATCTAGAACTGTATTCTCTGTTGAACACTTCTACCTGAATTAGGAGTCATGGGTGTCTATATTCTTTCACTGAAGATTTAGCTCATACAGAAAAATAGTTACTTATCAAGTCTGTCATATGTTTGGTATGCTGCTTTATCAGCTTGTCTCAACTGCAGATGTGCTTGGTACACCCATTTAACCAATCTCTTTTCTCTTAGGATATGTAACTTAAGGTTTAGTTACGTGTATGTTGGACAGAGAATGATATTTGTTTTTAAAAGAGCACATGTCCTCATTTCTCAAGCTGGGCATGATATTTATAGAGCATTTTTGCCATTTGGCATTAAACTTAAACTGAAGTAGAACCAGGCCTGCTCTATTTATTGTATTCTGTGGTATTTATTCTTTCAACAGGCAACAGAACTACTTGATGCTATCCTGGAAGGCTATCCTAAAAGCAAGAAACAGTTCTTCGTGAGTATTATAGACACACCTTATTTGGTGTTGGATGACAACTACATAGGGTGATTGAATAAACTGTTTTCCCATAGTGCAACAGTTCATTCACTGCAGTAGGATGCCGTATAGGATGTTCTTGTTGTCCTGCCTTTCATCTTAAGTGGTATGTTTTGTCTTTTGTGCAGGAAGAAGTTGGTATTGAGACAGATGAAGATTTCAACGTTACTTTACCTACCATCTGAACCAGGAGCTCGGCTATTTTATGAGATTATTGTCTACCCAGCACTCCAGTTTCAGTCCTCCATACTCTACATTGTTGTATATTTTTGAAAGAATATTGCATTCAGTGAAAATGAGCAGAATCTGCCTACTGCACTATTATTTCTCTCTTCCAGCACCTCTCTCCAGGCCTATCAGGCTGATTACCATTTTGTTTTGAAAGCTTTTAGCTTCACTACACAGGATTACCAACAAGCACTTCAAAAAATTGTTAATGGGGGGAAAACAGAAAATAAATACTTGAAGTAATCAAATGATGTTGTCATTTCCTTTTTGTATAGTGTATTAATGGCATTGTGCCCATTAAATTAATGCCACTTGTTTGTGTCTTGATGTAATCTTTTCTAGATACCCAGATCAGGGGCCCCCAAAGCTCAACCCAGTGGCTTTGAGACTAGAGTCTGCATCAAAAAATTAGTAAGTATAGGTCAAGTGAACAGGACTGAAGAAACCTGTCCAATATTGGAGAAGTGTAAAACAAATGGTTCCACTGCTACAGTTGGCCCTCAACGGGTTTTTTATCTACAGATTCAAGCATCCATGGTTTGAAAATATTTCCCAAAATATATAAATTCCAATAAGCAAACCTGAATTTTGCCATTTTATATAAGAGGCACCATTTTACTGTGCCATTGCATATAATGGGACTTGAGCATCCACGGATTTTGTTATTCACGGAGGATCCTGGAACCCCCAGCTGATACCAAAGGTCCACTGTGTTTGGTTTCATTTGCCCCCGTGATTTTTTATTTCCCCACACTATTTATGTAATGGTGGGAGGAAAGAAAGAATTTTGCCTGGCCTTGCATTGGTGGTCAGGAGATAAGATAACACAAAGCAGTCACTTTGAGGGTTAAATCCTAGAATAGGCTTCCCATGAACAGTTTTGTTTAAAGGTGTGGATGCTTTGCATCTTATGCTGCCCTTGCTTGGGCAGGGGATTGGTGGATTACTCTTTTTTTTTCTGGTTCACTAAGGAGGAGGAAAATCTGAAATACTTCTGTTAGATACTGAGACATATTATGGACCAGAGATTTTATATTGTTTTAGTTCTGGCAAAGTCTCCTTCAAGACAAACCAAGCAAGAATACCAACATAACTGAAACACTTAGCAAAATTTATTAGAATTGCTTGTTGCTTGTCGTGATAAAAAAATAGTTTAATTTCCATGAGTGACAAAAGTAGTAATTAAACCAGAGTCCTTCTCCACCAACCAGCAGCAGAGCCAGACAGCAGTGTGTGTATTTTTAAAAACAACACCCTTTTTAGTTACGGAAAAGGAAGTAGAAGTTGCAGAAGATTGGCTTAGGCATAGAGGAGTCTGAAAAGTTCTCTTCTCAGGCGCACCTGTGTTTTTTGCTAGCAGAATCAATGAGCTTATCTGGACTCTTAACTGCGCGCACTGACAGCAAACTGCACCTATACGTCAGTCCAGCAATTTGAGAAGGGCTCTAAGAAATTGGGCTGTAGGCTACTTAGGTATTTGAGGGTATGACTTGACTTCTGTGGTACCATGGGTTATTGCACCTCTGTAAGGCTAACAAAAGACATTATGCAAAACACAGCAATTTATTGCTTAAGTCAGCCCTTAGCTCAAAGTAAATGCTATACAAAGCCACTGTGTGTGAACTAGGTGTCTGCATGTATATCACAGAACATACAGCTCTTTCCACCTAGCTAATGTCAATTAAACCAAGCCTCAAGTATAATGTCTCAGTTTCTTGTGCTAAGAATTTAAAAAGCTCAGCTGCTGCTCTAAGAAGGATAGTCTAAAGAGAACTGAAGTCCTAGTACCTCTGTGTTCTTAGGAAAGGAGCTAAGCTGATTTTAAAACCACTTGGCTGATCTGTTAACTTGCAGAACACAGCAGGGCCAAGACCTGAAACTGGGTACAGCAGCAGTTGATTTTCATCGGTAGCTAATTCCCTGCTGACTTCAGGAGTTGCCAGAAGGGCTAAACACGATCAGTGGCCCCATAAAAAGCTTGAAGAGGAATTACTGGAAAAATTCAAGCCTGGCCACACAACTCCAAAATGTCCTCCTAGTTGTCTCCATGTCGTTAGTAGAGCTGGCTCTTCAGTTGTTGCAAGACACCAATGACAATGTCCCGTAGGGTCTGGAAAAAGAAACCAAATAAGCTGATAGCAGACTGATCAGGTTAAACACTTAAAAGTATCTGCTCATCTTACATTTGTGTCAGAATCACTTTCTGGAAAAGGGGCCATCACCTATAATTACCAGCCAGTGTATCTGACACAAGAGTTCAGACAGAATGACAATGGCAGAACAATCCATAGCAGGGTTGGCATCCTCCTTGCAAGACAAACCAACTGACAGTTTGAGACAACTGATACATTCCAAATACAGTGGTGCCTCGGGTTACGAAATTAATTCGTAACGCGGCCGCTTTCGTAACCCGAAAAGCCTTCGTAAGCCGAATTGCCATAGGCGCTAATGGGGAAAAGCCGCGATTCCGTGCGAAAAAGCCGAAAAAAGCACCAAAAGTTTTTTCGTAACCCGAAAAAACATTCGTAACCCGAAACAATAATTCCCTATGGGATTTTTTCGTATCCCGAAAATTTCGTAACCTGGGTATTTCGTATCCCGAGGTACCACTGTAAGGGATTCTAGGACAAGCTGAAGCCTTGTGGCAAAGTATGTAGTAGTTAGATTGTCCTTCCCTTCCTAAATCCACTGATGTCACCAGTGGCTGATGGAACAGTGGCATGTTGGAATATCTGTAGCATCATGCACCTTTAAGGACAGTTCTCAAGTCCTCTAGCTAGGATTTTAAAGGAGACAAGGAACAAAGAGTTGTTTTTGTAGATTTTTTTTAAAAACCCTCAAAGCTATTCTAGAGTTGTATAGGAATAGTAGATCCATAGAGTCACTATGACTGGACAAGGCATCCTCTCCCAGAAGCTGAGCCCTTCATTCTGATTTTAACCCTGCCTTGCACTGCAGAATTAACAATCTGCAGTGTGCAGTGGTCTAAGGAGGAAAGTTTTTACAAATTAGGACAAAGCCTTTCTCTCATCAGGGAGGGAGGAACAGAATTGGTGACAGTTTCATGCATGCCATGCCAATTTTATGGGAAAAAGTAATGCAATCCACCTCAGAGACCCAATAAAGTCTTTTTCCCCCCCCAAAGAAAACACTGAATCCTGGAAGACTACCATGATAAAATGAAGTGCATGTTTGCCACATGTATCTGATAACAATATGCTCTGCAGTACTCTAGTTACCTGTGGCTTGCAGTGCTCCTCTATCCAGCTGAAGACACATGCTGAAAGCTCCTGAAAACTTGTCACGGAGATGGAGGCATTGAAAGACTGGAACAAGGAATCCATGATACCTTGGAAAACGTTGAACTTCACCTGGTCAGAGACCTGGTTTTTACCTTCATTTGGATTGTCCTGGTGAGCTTTGACAATCTGCTCATAATTTCTAAAAGACAGAAATGTGGCTGATGGAATTAGGAGAAACCACACAGAATCTTAACTGTTTGGTCAGAAAATGCAGGTTGAAGGATGTAAGATATAACTTGGAAAGTTTCATATACCAGACCATCATGTTGCAGAGAGAAATCATAAACCTGTTAAAGATAGGAAGGGATTTGTTGCTCAATGAAGAGAAGTGAGTTCTCTCAATTATGAATATTCTGGGGGCAGCTACTATTGAAGCATTATGTTACCATATATACTATAAGTTGGAAAATACAGTAGATGCCAAAAAACTGACCCCAGAATTCTGGGTCACCTTATATATTTATTTAATTTATATGCCACCTTTCTTGCGAAAGGGTCCCAAAGCAGCTCAATACTATAATAATGCTCAGAAAGGTCCTAAAAGAAGTGTCGCCCAACACCCAATTCTTCTCACCTCAGCAGCTGCTGCTCAGCCAAAAAGAGTGTGCAAGTGTCCCCCTGCTTTGCAAGAGAAATTTGTAAGAGCTGTGTGAAAGAGCCTTTGCATGGAGTGAGTGCGGCACAAATGGGGGCAGGTGTGTGTGTGTGTTTCTGCTTTGTCAGAGCAATGCAAAAGAGCCTTTGCAAGGAAGTGAGTGCACTGCAGGTGGGTCTGTGTGTTCATATTCTTGCTTTGCCAGAGTAATGCAAAAAAAGCTTTCGCAAGGAGTGAATGTGACACGGGCAGATGTGTGTGTGTTTTTGCTTTGCCATAGCAATGCAAAAGACCCTTTACAAGGAGTGAGGGTGGCATGGGTGGGTCTGTATGTGTTTCTGCTTTGTCAGAATAATGCAAAACAGTCTTTGAAAGGTGTAAGTGTGGTGCGTGCGGGGAAAGGTGTGTGTGTGGGGGATGATAGGTGCTTCACTGATGCCTTTGCTTTGTCTTTTATGTGCTTTATCACATGCCTCTAAGTTTTATCCTCAACTTATCCACGGGTAATATCAAAATCCAAAATTTTGGCCCCAAAACCATCCCTCGACATATACACGAGGTCAACTTGTACATGAGTATATACAGCAGTGATGATGAACCTTTTGCAGACTGAGTGCCCAAACTGCAACCTAAACCCCACTTATTTATTGCAAAGTGCCACGTCCCTCTGGCTTTCTAGTAATGAACTCTGGCAAACTCTGTGCTGGGGCAACAGCATGCGTGCCCATAGAGAAGGCTCTGAGTGCCACCTCTGGCATGCGTGTCATAGGTTCACCACCACTGATATACAGTATATGTGCATGCTTGCACACACAAAGACAGTATCTTACATTTTCATGATTTTCAATGCCATCACATCTTTCCGGAGTGTAGAGACTTCTTCCTCCTGCTTCTTCTTTTCCTTGTGCAAGAACTGAATATAATCAATGGCTGTGGATCATAAAGAGGAGCAATTCAGCAACTACAGAGAGTCTTTTCACGACTGTTAATGGAACATGAAGATGGGATGCAAAATCAATCCCTTCCCCTGGCTTAACTCACTCTTTTGCAGTACAATCGCCTTGCTTAGCTTCTGAGATCCTATTGAGAAATCTTGCTGTTGGCATGTTGGTACAATTGCCTGCAAATCGTCATAGCCTTTCTGTAGGACAGGCAGAATAACATTAAAACAAAGCAAAGCTGCTCTTTTTGACAGAAAGACTGACTATAAGCAGCAAAACCTCACACCAGTCTCCCTTTCCCTCTACTGTAGGATCAACACAAACATGTTACATAAAGGATGAAGGTCAGAAGAGTACTAAAGCATAGCTTGGAGCTCCTCTTAAATTCTCACTTTGATGGCATCCCTTCGCTTCTGTTCAGCTTGTGTGTGGGCACGCCGGCGACGGTCCTTATAGGTTTCTTTATAGGTTTCCTGTTGGTAATCCGAGTCTTCATCATCTGTAGGAAGAGAACAGTGTTTCTCGGGTAAGAGGCCTAAGGGAAGTCTTTGTGGAGCTCTCAGCAGCTTCCAAACTACAATATTACACAAGACTCAAATTAGTGAAAGATGAGTGCCTGGTAAGAACTAGCATTTGAAGATTAATAGCCCCAGCCAGCCTCAGATTTCTTTTCAAGATAAAAGAGAATAAGCCCTTTTTATGGGCCACTCTTTCTCTGAATTGTCATTGCCACACTTGCATGGATGCCACGTAAGAAGGGGTAGAAACTTAACTAGAGCTACTAATGCTGCCACATTCCAAACCGAATTTCATCTCAGTCTTGTAATACCAGGAGCACAGCTCCTAACAGTCAAACATAACCAACCAGCTATGGGCCATCTGATTTCCAAATGTTTAGCGCTCTTCTTTTTAATGTCACTCTCTATAGACAGAGTGCTTGTGACAGTACCCCCTATCCCCATAGACAACCAGAGATGTTACAAGAATATGGAACAAAGGTTCTGTTCACTGCACAGCTGGGAGAAAACTGATAGTTTCACTTGAACAGGGAGCCAGTGAGCCATACCTGTATTTGGTACTGAAGAGGCACTGGTAGAGCCAATGCTGTTAGCTCTTGATACAATACTCCCTTTTCTCCTGTTTTCAACGAAGAGTGCTGGAGGATGAACACCAAAGAATATTAGGGTGCATATCGAAAATAATTCAGTATACCCCTTAACACTCTTTACCCACCTTTATTTACTTGCAGTTAGGTTGACTGAAGGGTAAAAAAATTCCCTGCCTTTTTACAACATACTTATATGTTACACAGAGGTTGTAACTGGCACTACTGATGTCAATTATGCAACCAGGTGGTAGTTTATATTAATAGGTGTACAACAGTGGTAAATTCTGTATATATGCTTAGTGAATGCACAGCAGTGAATGCCAGAAAGGGTCCACAGTTTGGTTACCATAACTCTCTCATTGCCCCTTCTGTCATATGACTTCATGCTGACAGGTTACAGACAAAGAAAAGATAGAAACAAGGGAAGGAGATCATGCTGACTGATACCAGATTCTAAAGTACAATATGAGGTTAAACAAGGCCGTGCATTTCTTGAACCAGGAGAGCTGAAGGAGGAAAAAAGTTGGTAGCAACCACAAATTATGGCTAGGCACTAATGCCAACTGAAAATCTGTGGGCAAAAGAAGCAACCAGTAATACTTAATAAGAAGGTAAATCATAAAAAAACTGGCCACTGGCCACTTACCAGGATCTAGTCCATTGTCACTAAAAGAAGAGTCAACCTAGTTTGTGTCACACAAAAAAGAGGAGAAAAGATACGGGAAAAATTAAGGCAAATCTTCTTTTATTTATATGATGACTCACTAAACTAGTGGCTAGTTCTGATTAGTTTTTTCCAACCATTTCTAAAACCTGAGCTGCATGTAGAAATGAATGAAGGAGTGTGTTCAACAAACCAGTAAGAGTAGCAACTGATTGAACATTAAAACAATAAAGCAGCCATTCACAAGCAGTGGAAATGACCAATGTTTCAGAACTCTAAATTGTGATAGACGTGACTTTTATGCTACAGTGAACCAAGACTGAATCCTACATTTTTCTTTTAAACAACTGCAGGAAGATTTAAGTAACAGTGTTAAGAGAGTAGCACCTTGAAAGGCTTCATGTTAGCTTGCATACCATCTAATGCACTAACACACAAGGCAGGAAGCAAAGAACTTCAGTGTTGCAACACTGAAAAGTTATAAAGTTCAAGCTTTGCATATGAGGGTAACCTTTCCACTTCTAGAAGGAGGGGAAAGTATAAAACACGGACTTGGCAATAAAGCCCAGTTAGAAAGATATCTGGTAGCAGGTGTATGAAATATCTCTCCTTGAGACCTTGAGGAGCTGTTGGCAGTCAGTGCACACAATACTGGGCTAGGTAAATGGCAGAGATACCCTTGGCTCTTCTGCTTGTGGTGTGTCTGCCATGCAAATCGGGGACCTTTATTTCTTCTACAGTGCTGATGGGGAGGCAGCAACAGGCTTCCATCTTTTTAATGAATTTTTCCTGCCAGTGCTGGGCTATGTTACTGAATTCCTGCCTCGATCCATCTGGGAGAGGCGGGAAAATATAAATAATAATAATAATAATAATAATAATAATAATAATAATAATAATAATAATAATAAGTGTGCAGAAACCACTATCGTGGTTTTGCCTGTTTCACTTATAGACACAGCTACACATGTTTGCTCAAAGGCAGCAAAAGGGGAACCACAAAAAATGTTGCAGTGTATCCTTACTTCCTAAAAGGAGTGATTGTGTTCAGAGTTCTGGCCACCCTGGAATAGAAGACTTGTACAATACTGCTGTTCAAGGGCACCACACCCAGCCTTCTGATAGATAGCAGTAGAAAACTACTCTCAAACCTTATAAGAGATAATAGTTCAAAATTTGGAATAGCTGGGGGAAAGGTACCCCCTTTCTTCCTCCTCAAACATCCCTATACAGTTCAAATTGGTGTTAAACCTCATAGTCCTCATCTCCAGAACTCCTACTCTCTCCTTCTACTAGTTATAAAGTTGATTGCTTGTATTCAGGTTCTCCCGGGCCATAGTTCTGTTGACTCTACCTGAGTTCAATGCTATCACCAGTGTAAAGATGACTACACCTGAGCCTCCCTTTGTCTAACAGCTAAACTACTGATTTCTATATAATCCAGTTTGAGACTGCTTTATCTGCCCTGGCTCAGTGCTAGGGAATTCTGAGAATTGTAGTTTATTGTGGCACCACAGCTCTGACAGAGGCAGCTAAATGTCTCACAAAACTGTAGTTCCCAGAATTCCATGGTATTGAGCCAGGGCAGTTAAAGAAGTGGCAAACTGAACTATCACTGCAGTATGTTTTGGACCTCAGACACTCATAAGGCATATCCTTTTGAACCACGTTAGACAGCCTCTTCCAACTCTATGATTCTATCCCTTCTTGCTGGAAAATGTATGTATCGCATTCTCCTTTCCTTCCTTAGATAGACAGGGACTTCCAGCTATCTCATTCTATCTAAACATATGACTCTGATCACTCACTCTTGGAGGCTGTTTAACACACTCTCTCTCAAGATTCTAAACAGTCTCAGTCAGAGTAGGGTTCAAAACACACTGCAAGCATAATCCAGTTTGAGGCCACTTTAATTACCTTGGCTCAGTGCTAGGGAATCCTGGGAAGTGTAGTTTATTGTGGCACCAGACAGAGAAGGCTCAATGTTTCACAAAACTACAGTCCCCACAATTCCCTAGCTGTGAGCCAGGGCAGTTAAAGCGGTCTCAGACTGGATTATACCTCCCATGTGCTTTGTACCCAAGTCTCCCCTGAGTGAGGTTAACAGTCTCTTGTCTGCAGTAGCAGTAGGGTTTCTCTCTTCTTCTGGCTATATTAAAGATGGTGAAATTTAATCTGTGTTCCCAAACCATCACAAATTAGGATAGGATTTTGATTGTTATGTATTTATTAAAGTCATTATTATTGGTTTTCTGACCCACACTTTTGCTGCTCTGCTGATGAAAGCTGAACTCTTATTAACTTTCACACTTGCATATGCTGGAAGCCGTGCTGGAAAGGCTTTTCCCACACATTGGAAGAAACAATGGGGCGCACATCAGGTGCATGCCACGGGAACGAGCCCCATTGTTTCTAATGGGGCTTGACTTTATGCTGTATTTTCCTTATGTAGCGGGGTCTAGAACGGATCTCCCGTGTAAGGGAATTGTCCCAAGGTCTGGAGCGCAGCTTTGGTGCAGCTTCTGGCCTCTTAAGATGCGTGTGTCATTTAAACAGCATACACCCAAAGTGACCCGAAGCAGCTTTATTTTGGCCTGTCTGTTCGGGCCCTTAGCTACAAAGTTGTATCGATTCTCTCAACCTGGCCACTTAGACTGGTCCCCAATAGAACGCTGGATTACAACTCATCCTTAGCAAACAGGCCTGTGACCATTTGGTGAGTGCTAACCCAACAGATCTGGAAGGCACTAAGCTGGGAAAGGCAGTTTTAAGGGGTGCAAAACATTGTGTGCTCATCTCCACTCCTCTTTCATTGGCTGCATCCACACTGGAGAAATAACCCAGTTTGGCATCACTTTAAGTGTCTTGGCTCAATGCTATGGAATTCTGCTCCGCTCTGGGCCCACAACAAACTCCAACTCCCAGAATCCCATAGCCTTGAGCCAAGACACATAAAACGGTACCAAACCGGGTTATTTCTCCAGTGTGGATGCAGCCATTATGGGGCGTTTTGCGATGAGGTTAAAGAACAAGAAGGGTGCCAATCTTTATGCTTTGCTTCTTGTGCTTTTCAGTCCAGATGGACACGCTACTGAAACTATAGAAAAGGCTACAAATTCTAAAACAGGAAAAATTATGCCAGTTTGAAGAGTCACTGCTGCTTCTGCTGCTGCTGAGAACATCTTTAGGAGATTCAAGATAATTAGGAGAATCATTTATATTAAACTTGATTCAGTCACTTTAAAACTAAACCTGGGTTTAGGGCAAGCAGCCCTTGAGAAGATTAAAACACCTCCTTGGTTGGATCTGCACTGCAGGAATAATCCACTTTGACACCGCTTTTAATTGCCATGCAATGTTAGGGAGTTCTGGGAACTGTAGTTTTGGGAGGCACTGAGCTTTCTCTGTCAGAGAGAGAGCTCTGGTGCCACCACAAACTACGAATCCCAGACTCCCCTAGCACTGAGCCAGGGCAGTTGAAGCGGGATGAAACTGGGTCATTCTTGCAGTGCGGACCCAGCCTCTCTCTTTCTGACTGGCTTGAGAGTGCATCCGAAAGAGGGAAAGGTGCCAAGGCTGGGCTTTTCCCTGCAGACTCAAAAGAAACTCTGCCTTCCTGGGCCCAGGAGGAGGCTGAGGCCCCTCGCCAGCCCCGCCACGGACTCACTCTCCCGATGCCTCCCCCTTCGGTCCTCCCCGGCTCCACTCACTTTTCCTCCCCAGGCATTTTCCGGAGAGACGCCTGACACCTCCGCCATCTTCCCACAGCTCTGCCACACGGTCACGTGCCTCCCCGGCGCTGGCCAATCAGCGCCGGGGGAGGGTACTCCCGCGAACGTGAACCGCAAGGGCTGCTGGGAAATGTAGTCTTTCCTTCATAGATGGCCTTGAGGGTGACAAACCTTGTCGCAGCCATCTGTTTGCCTCTGGCACATTACACTTGTTTCTCCATATCCTTTAGAGTTAGGGGCACAGGACTCCCCTGAAATGGAAGAACCGCAAATAACAAAAACACCATGTTTTTACCTGAGAGGACGCCTCTCTAGGAATCTCTAGGTCCTCCAGTGCAACTCTATGGTCAACGTCTGACAGATATTGACCATAGAGTTGCACTGGATGAGCTACAAAGGCCTAGTGGAGTGTTCTCTCTAGGAATCTAGGTCTTTCGGTGCAACTTTTAGTTAAAGTTGACCATAGAGTTGCACTGGAGGACTAGACATTCCTAGAGAGAACATATGAATCAAACCCGTGAATAATCAAATCCGCAAATATGGAGCGATGAGTGTATTTCCTGAATTTCATTTAAATACACAAACACACCTAAAAATTGATGGAAAGGGCAGGGATTTATAGTACCAATAATAATAATAATAATAATAAGAAGAAGAAGAAGAAGAAGAAGTTTTATTTATGTTTTCCGCCTCTCCCTGAGGATCAAGGCGGGATTACAGCATAAAAAAATTACAAAACCACAATAAAACGTTACATTAACCCCTAGACCCATTAAAGTTAATCAAAATTAAACAATTAAAATAATTACATCAGTAACTGTATTGTATTGTTTTAAACTTGAGTCCCTTTATAGGGAGAAAGGCAGGATACAAGTAAATAAAAGAATAACATCCTCTTTTTTTTCTAAGACACGTCCTACATTTCAACGTACTGTTCATGAGGAAAGTCAAAACGCCCTCCATTTTGAGCATGGCCAAGAAGCATGGCATTTATATGCAGAGTGAGGTCCTCCTTTTCCCGGACACGTCCTACATTTCAGGATACATTTCAGCCTTCTATCCAGGAGGAATGTCAAAACGCCCTCCATTTTGAGCATGGCCGAGAAGCATGGCATTTATATGCAGAGTGAGGTCCTCCTTTTCCCGGACACGTCCTACATTTCAGGATACATTTCAGCCTTTTATTTGGCAATGTCCTCCACATTTCTTGGACGTCCTACATTTTGTGGTGAGGGCATGTGGGCACCCATAACAACAACAATAATAATGATAATGATGATGAAGAGTATAGACAAGAACAATGCCTCATCCCATGATTCTCTAGGAACTAGCCATGGCCTTTAAAGTGGTGTCAAAAGGCATTGAGAAACAAAATGCTTTGCTGAACCCGGAAGTTCGCGGAAGGCGCCTCTTTTACACTTTTCATAAATCTTTGGTGAGTGGCGTCTGAAGCCAAACCGGACGTTTAATGACGTCATACCCTTCCGCCCAAGAAGGCGTGGCTAGGGGCCCCCGGAAGTGCTTGTGGGTGGAGTGGGGTTGCCATGGCGGACCCCGCTGAAGAGCTCGCTAAGCTCGAGTACCTCTCCTTGGTCTCCAAGGTCTGCACGGAGCTCGACAACCACCTGGGCATCAACGACAAGGACCTGGGTAGGAACCTTGGGGCTGGGGAGGGAGGGAGGGAGGGGCAGCCGCCATTTTGTGCCTCTCTCTGGCTGTATACACACTGGAGAAGTAGCCTCTTGAACTCTTTGTGGCTCAAGGCTGTTCAATTCTGGGAGGGGGTCATTTATGGTCCACGAATTGAACATGAATCAACAGTGTGTGATGCGGCAGCTAACAAGGCCAATGCGATTCTAGGCTGCATCAATAGAAGTATAGTGTCTCTAGATCAAGGGAAGCAATAGTGCCACTCTATTCTGCTTTGCTCAGGCCTCACCTGGAATATTGTATCCAGTTCTGGGCACCACAATTCAAAAAGGGCATTGAGAAACTGGAGCGTGTCCAAAGGAGGGCGATTAAAATGGTGAAGGGTCTGGAAACCATGCCCTATGAGGAATGCCTTAGGGAGCTGGGGATGTTTAGCCTGGAGAAAAGAAGGTTAAGAGGTGAAATGATAGCCCTGTTCAAATATTTGAAGGGATGTCATCTTGAGGAGGGAGCAAGCTTGTTTTCTGCTGCTCCAGAGAACAGGACCCGGAGCAATGGATGCAAGCTCCAGGAAAAGAGATTCCACCTCAACATTAAGAGGAACTTCCTGACAGTAAGGGCTGTTCGACAGTGGAACAAACTCCTGCAGAGTGTAATGGAGTCTCCTTCCTTAGAGGTCTTCAAACAGAGGCTGGATGGCCATCTGTCAATGGGGATGCTTTGATTGAGAGTTCCTGCATGGCAGAATGGGGTTGGACTGGATGGCTCTTGTGATCTCTTCCAACTCTGTTATTCTATATGTTTTGGTGAAACGCAAAGGATCTTTTGGAAGTTATAATGTGTTCAATATCATGTAGAAGAAGATGTCAAAGACTTCGCATTTTTCATATGTCCCTCTCTTTATTCCGTTGATGGAAACAACGCACTGTGCATAGCTATGGAAGAGGGTTATGCTTCTCTTGGATGAAGAATTCCTTCCTCTTGGAGGCTACTGTTGCCTTCGTTTCACTGTCAAAACTTGGGCCTTCACCAGTTTGTATGGCTCATAGCTTGATTGAACTGTTTATTTTTGCATGAGCACACACTGTTTCAGATTGCTAAATGTTCTTTTATTGCTTGTAGGTTTGGGGTATAATTTAAGATTTCAGCATTTTAATAGGTGTTTCCAGTCCTTGCACTAATACAACTGGCATATGGTTGGTTGCACCCACTGCACTCATTTTGTAAAGTCAGGATAGCATTATAGCTCAAAGTTATATATGTGTTTTAAACTAGTAGTTCTTTTATTGTGGAGAAGGAAAATAATAAATCTCCACTAACAGCTGGTCTCCTTTTCCTAATATGTTTCATCCCAGTTATAGGAACTCTTTTACTATTTCTATTTCCTCACTGTCTAGAATAGATTGAACTTGTGAAGATCATAATTTTTGTTTTCTTTATGTTCAACAGTAAGCCTGCCTTTGCACTTTCTTCCTTGGCCTTTCTCAGTAGTTGCTCTAGGTCTCCAGTGTTTTCTGCTATAATAGTATGCTGTCATCTGCATATCTTACATTATTAATGTTCCCTCCTCCTATTTTCACTCTTCCTCCTTCTGTGTCCAAGCATGCTCTTTGTATAATATGTTCTGCATACAGGTTGAAAAGAGAGGGTGAAAGGATGCATCCTTTCCTGACCCTTTTGCCAATCAGGAACCATTCTGTTTCTCCATGTTTGGTTCTAACTGTAGCCTCTTGTCCTGAGTCTAGAGTCTGCATCAGGATTATTAGATATGTTGGCACTCCATGCCTTTAAGGGCGTTTCATAGCCATCTTTTTCTCTTGGTAACTATATTCTTGCTTCAAAGAGCACTTAGAAACAACATCTCGATGTTGTTTAAAAGGAGAGGGAAAGTAATTTCCAAAAGAAAATGCTGGTTTTGGCAGCAAAATCAGAGTAATGCAATGCCTCTCCCTCTGGGGTCTGCAGGTGAGGATGGCCGCACAGCCTGCAAGTGTTGCTTATTTGTGCTTTAGGACAACCTTTCGCACTGCAAAATTGTTGAAATCCGACACCTCTTTAAATGCCATGGCTGCATCCTGTGGTTTGTACTTTGATGTGCCCCTAATTCACAAAACCATAAACCCCAAAGTTCCATAGGATGAAGCAATGGTAGTTCAAATGGATTGAATTTCAGTTCATTGGCCCATGCTTAGTCTCATACTGCTTTGAGACACCAGTCCAGTACTGTTCCACATGAATCTGTTGCTAAAAAGAGAGAGGGTAAAATTCTTTGCATCCTCCAGAACAGTATATTTATTGCCTACAAATAATACCGTATGTTTCTGCCATATGAATATGGAGAAGAGAAAATTTTGCCTGCACCAGTGGCAGTTTAGGGCTCCGTGAGTGAAGCAATTGATCCAATTTTTCATCCAGGCTTTAGAGGGCATCTCCAAGGTCCTGAATGCTATTCTTAAATAGGCCTAGCACCTTGGAGAGTTCCTGGAAACCGAGGCACAAGGCTGATGTAGATTAACTCCTTCACTGGCATGGGAGCTACCAGCCATCTTTGGACTGCATTGAATTGGAAAGAGGGCTTTTAGAAACTATCAACAGGACCAAACTCCCTATAAGCTCCCCATAAATGTAAATAAACCAATGCATTGGTTTGGGGATGTACAGTGGGCCCTTTGTATACGTGGGGATCTGTTCTGCATATGGCAAAAAACGCAGAACCTCAAGTCTTGTTCGTTTCAGTGGCGGCACATGCCATGGATGTGCACACCATTGTGACATTCAGGGCTTGCTGTCCACGTAAGCTTAAAGCCACTGATGGCAAGTCTGCAGATGGGGCAGGCACCCTGTATTTCACTAGATGTCTTGGCTTTCTCAAAATATGAATATTTAAGATCTTTCCTGTACTAGAATAATAGAATCTTAGAGTTGGAAGAGACCACTAGGGCCATCCAGTCCAACCCCCTGCCATGCAGGAAATTCAAATCAAAGCATCCCTGACAGATGGCCATCCAGCCTCCAAGGAAGGAGACTCTATCACCCTCCAAGGGAGTGCATTCCACTGTCGAACAGCCCTTACTGTCAGGAGGTTCCTCCTAATGTTGAGGTGGAATCTCTTTTCCTGTAGCTTGCATCCATTGCTCCGGGTTCTGTTCTGTACTAGATCAGAGCTGTGCAAACTGGGTGCCTGAGCCATTCTAGACTAATACTTTTATCATTTTAATTTTCATCTTTCCATTGATCCTTTCTGTTTGCAGCTGAATTTGTGATAAACCTTGCAGAAAAAAACGCAACCTTTGATGCATTCAAGGCAGCCTTGGTGAAGAATGGCGCTGAGTTTACTGTAAGTAAAACCAGGAAATTGCTTAGAGTTAGTGGTTTAATTGGTAGATAAATTACACAGTTGGTTCTTGAAAGTTTGTTTCTTTAAAAAAAATGTTATATTGCAGGATTCACTCATCAGCAACCTGCTACGTCTTATACAAACAATGCGACCTCCTGCGAAACCTTCAACTAGCAAAGGTAAATGTTTCAGCCTTAGTTATCAATAGAATTCCCTCAAGCATATAGGGACAATTGCTATAGAGTTCAGATGTCCGCCCATTACCCATTAGAAATGTAATATTATGAACAGATGTGGAAACAAACCAACCAGAAAATGCAATATGTTCAAAACAGAGAGAATTATGGGCTACCACAAGCCTCCTTTGCAGCACAAGCCATATTCTGGAGTGTTGCAGTGCCATTCTTCATGCATTCTGGACCTGCAAAATGGCCCCACAGAAGTTTCAAGATTCCACACCATTAACAGCAGTGCTTTAGTGGACACATCCCTGCTATTTCCCAGAACATGATTGTCAGAAGTGATCCCAGCACTTACCAAAGAAAAGACAGATTGGCAATGGTCTTTTGCTTTTCCAGAATCCATGTGGCACAAGATATCCAGTAAGATGAGATTAGAACCACCCATTCCTTTCCTTATTAATGCAAGTGTAATCATTTTTTTAAAAACTTTATTTTGATTACAATTTGATGGGCCCTCTGATGGTTGGATAAACCTGTCCTGGAGACCAAATTCATCCCATGGTTGTTGTTTTCTCTCTTACTATTTCCTTCAGTGTACAAATGCTACATTCCGGTTAGAAATGAAAGGATATAATACCTGTTAAACTAAAACTGCAGCCAAGTAGATTGAGACTCAGTTGGTGTTAGAGATGTCTATAGTGAAATAATGAAAACATGTTTTAACTGATGTATTTTGTTTTTAATTATCACACTAGATGCTGTTAAACCAAAAACAGAAAAAGAAAAATTAAGGGAATTGTTTCCAGCCCTCTGTAGGCCAAACAACCCCATTGTCAGGGTAGGTGTGTGCCTTTTTCTCTTGTTTGGAAGCTCTCAGAAGAGTTGTTGTTGTTCCTGTGGTGGTGGTATTACTTCAAGTAGTTTCCAATGTATGGCAACCCTAAGGCAAGGCTATCATGGACTTTTCTTGGCAAGATTTGTTCAGATCAGGTTTTCCATTGTCTTTCCCTGAAGCTGAGAGCATGTGCCCAGGTCATTCAATGGATTTCATGGCCAAGCTGGAAATGGGGAAAATAAGAGGACACAAGACGATTCTGCCATTTTTGAATCTCCTGAGTTGTTTTATTTCAGGGATAGGTCTTTTAAATCCAAGAAGTAAGCTGGAAATTGACTTCTCCTTTAATTCCTGCTTTAAAAGGGCCACTCCTGGTCCAAAAGAGTCCTTGTGGTAAAATCACCCCCCTCCCCACCATGTCTCCCAGAGTGTTGAGGGGCAATTTAGGTAAAATAATAAATGACAAAAAATATGCATTCCAGTGAGGTGTATTTGTGTCCTCCATGCCTTAGATTGTTGCCTCTTCTTGCTCTAAGCATGGCTGAATTCTGAATATATATTAAATAAAAGCAGGATATCTGCATGCATAAAAACCTGTTTCCTATGGATATTGTTAATTCCAATTTCAGATTTAGATCTGGTTAGCATTGTATCGGTTTTAATTGTTTCTTATGAACTTACATTGCATTGTGTTTACATTTTGTCATTTGTCTATGAACCCATTCATTTCTAAGGGGAAATCTGTTTTGCAGAACCCCTTATTGCTGCCTCCTCATTACTACTGCTGTTTCCTGGCCAAGCAGAGTGAGCTGAATCCTCAGAGCAAGGAATGATTCTATTTTAGTATACCTTCTGCCATGTAGATTTGAGAGAGATGTTAAAACAATAGATCTGCTGCCTATTCAGAGAGTTCTTCTTTATATTACAGACAATGCTAGATGAAGATGATGTGAAAGTGGCTGCTGATGCCCTGAAGGAATTGGAAGCATTGATGCCAACAGCAGGCAAACAGGAGAAACACCGGAGCAGTGAGGAACGGTAGGTAGGGCACATTTACTCAGTTAGAAAACCAGTTCTGTGTCTGGTCGCGAAAACCGTAGATCTCGCTCGGCTGTCTTGTTTCAGGCACAATATTCTGACAGGAATTTATGAATGTACTCAGTGGGGAGGCCAAGATTGGAGTGCAGTTTACAGCCAAAAGAAGATACAATATATGGATGTTCTTTTTTATTTTCATAAACAGTTAATTATATTTTACTTTCTTAGGAGCTAAATTAGGTTACTAGTCTGACTTCTCCTGCTGGTACTAAATCTGCCATACTGTTCAGTCTTCTCATAGGCTAACTAAGCAGAGTGGCAGTGGCATTTTTAAAAACTCTTTTCTTGTTGCACACTCTTCCAGTTCTTGCTTCCTGCTTTGCCTTCTCTGTTGGTCCCCAGAATTCTCCTCCAATCAATTCTCCAAAAAGCTCTCTTCTGGCAGAACTGGCTTTTGCCACATAGACAAATCACAGTTACCTTTCACTTCTACATGTTTTTTAAATTTGTTATGCTTCAGCATCCTAAAATTACTATTTCCCCCAGTAACCTGCTGCCGAAATAGTTAATTTGTCGATTTGAATAAATTAATGTAATTACATTAAACAATCAACCTACAGCAAAATATCTACACATAAAACAGATTGCTATCCATAATTATCTATCACGTTATTCTATTTATCTCATCATTATCTCTCTCTTTTCCAAAATTCTTTGTTCACAAATCTTACTTCAAACTTCAAAATCTCAAAAACTGATTATTCCAAAACCGTATAGAATCCAACATTCTAACAGTTACAATTCTTTAAATTCCACATATGGCTTCTTTTCAAATTTCAACTTTTGCATATCATGACCTGAAGTAGACTTATGTCAAAAGTTTTAAATAGTGAGTCTTTTCATCTATATGTGCCCAGCCACATTGGTGCAGCCACACAGACATGCTGCCTTTGAGGAGAATGGGACGGGGCCATCTGTGGATTCTCCAATCTGTGGATGGCAAGCCTGCCCATACAGTGGGCCAGCTGTATAATCTCGGGATTTTCCTTTAAAGTTTAAAGTCTTTCAACACTTAATTCAGTTTAATTGTCCTTTTAATTTAATTCAGTAGCATTATTTTTCAATTTAAGTATTAAAAACCAAAAGTAATCTTCTCACAATTCCAATTGCGGAAGTGTCCCCATTAGCTTGAAACCTACCTTGATCATAATTCAAAAGGAGATTAAGAAATTGAAAGGCTGTTTCTTCTGTAGTATGTGATGACTAGAATGTGGCAGGGCACGATGATTCCCTCTTGGTCCCCTCCATTCCATTCATGTAAAGGTGACACTCCAGTGTGATCTAAACATTGGAAACAAAGTCCTAGACAACACATGAGCAATCCCCAGGACCCCCCATACCAGGGAGACATTATCCCACTGGCTGGCATCCCCTCAAGTTGGCAGGTGCCACATATTAGCATCTCTCCCACAGCTCAACGTTTATGGACCAAGGCGGTATGTCATTTCAGCTGCAAGTCCAGCAGTATGGGAAGTTCTTAACCTAAGTCTCTTGTTTCTTCCATGGATAGTTGAATAATTTAATTTTTTTCTCTTTGTATTCTTTGGAGTAGACAAAAATTGCACACTACTTTGTTACCCCATTAGGCAAGAAGACACACAGGATTTGCTCTTCTGCCCTGATCTCTGGCTTTGTCCCTCATTTTCAAACCCTGCTTTCTCCTAATGTTCTATGTGCCTGACTCAGGTCATGATTCCTAGCTTCAGATACCAGATGGCTTCAACTTAATATTATTTAAATAGAGATGAGATGGTAAAAGATAACATTGCCCTGTGGAACTCTAGAATGTGAATGGCAGTAAGCACAGTTCACATACCTCTTGTGTCATCTTCTGAAAATGTCCCCCAAACTCAATCTGATTGGTTGTTTGGGGGGAAAAACTATCACGAGCAACAGATACTGACAGAATGAAGAGGATTTAGTAGGATAGTATTTCCCATGTTCATTCTAGGCTGAAATTATTAATTTGACTAAGGTGCATTGATGTGTGAACCTGGCTAGAAGCTAGATTGCACTGGTCCAGAAAATCCACTTTGTTCCAAGATACCTGGATCTAATGGTCCAAAGAGATGCTTGAGACATGATTCACTATTATCAGCTGGACCCCACACTTAATTCTACATACTCCCCACAGGGCAATACCATCATGTTTTTGCAGTTGGGCTCTTTCCCCATCGCTGCCCTAAACACTATCACAAAGTCAGAACGAGCAATATTTAAGCAAAAAAATAAATTAAAAAAACATGGTAAAGTGAACATTTTGTCTATATCTTGTCTATGAACTGTGATTCATCCAAACAGTTGTGACTACTGGGAACTATAAACACACCCATTAATTGTACTGTATTAAAGTGGCCTCTGAACAGATGGTACAGATGTGAGTACAGTCTTAATACTTGTTGTTGTTAGGACCAAGAAAAAACACAGGAGTCGCAGCCGCAGTAGGGATCGGGATCGAAAGCGGAAACGAAAGTCCTCCTCTCGCTCTCGGACACGAGAGCGACATAAGGGTAAATCAAGGTACCGCTCCAGGAGTAGAAGCCCCAGTTGGGATCGCAAGGAGCGAGAGAAGCCTGTGGAGAAAAGCAATGAGCGATGGAGGGATAAGCATGTGGACCGGCCCCCACCTGAAGAACCTTCCATTGGGGATATCTACAATGGCAAAGTCACCAGCATCATGCAATTTGGCTGCTTTGTCCAGCTCGAAGGACTCAGGTATCTGATAAAATGTGGCTGTTACCTTTTTCATTTCCATCTGCAATTGTGAAAAGGGAGTGAGGAGGACATTTAACTGTACTGAGCATTGTATTATTGTACCCATTTAAGTAATGTAATTTGGTAAATTGCACTCTTATTTTACCAGCTTTTATGAGCAAACTTCTTGATTATATAGAACTCTTCAAATGTTTGGGTAACTTTATTGCTTCATTCTGAATAGGCGGTTTACAATCCAGTTAACTTTGTTCTTTCTTGGGGTTGGAAGAGCACACAACTTTTGGGTGAGAATCAGCCATGTTCAACAACGCTTCTTGCCAGATCCAATAGTATAGGCTAGTGGAGATTTCTGGTTAGAAAAATTCTGATTCTCTCTCTTTCTTTTTGAGCCTTTTAACTATCAGTAGAATTAAAAAGATGTTCATTTAGGAAGAAAAACAAATATAAATAGACTGCATAATTAAAGTTTCCTGTTGCTATTGTTGTGTGCTTTCAAGTAGTTTCTGACTTAAGACCCATGAAAATCTATCACTGGGTTTTCTTGGCAAGATTTGTTCAGAGGGGGGTTTGCCATTGCTTTCCTCTGATGCTGTGAGAGTGTAACTTGCCCAAGGTCACCCAGTGGGTTTTCAAGACCAAGCAGGAATTTGAACAGTTGTAGCCCAATGCTAAACCATTACACCACTCTGGCTCTTTAGAGGGCCTTTACCCATGAGCAATCCTTCCTCAGAGATCTGCCGAAAGAAAGAAAAAAGTCTTCCCCTTCACATTTGGCTTTATAACACTTTATAAATGAGAGTTTTAGTGTGGGTAGACTGCAGTTTAGAACATTAGGGAGTTGCAGCTTGAGGTGCAGCAGGCATTTTCTGAATCATCCCTGTCTGGATCTTTCACTGTCCCCTTTAGGAAGCGTTGGGAAGGACTGGTCCATATTTCAGAGCTGCGCCGGGAGGGACGTGTTGCAAATGTGGCTGATGTGGTGAGCAAAGGCCAGAGGGTCAAGGTCAAAGTGTTGTCCTTCACCGGCTCTAAAACCAGCCTCAGTATGAAGGTAGGAGATGCCCTTCCATTCCATGTAAACC
>NC_056527.1:81297419-81394930 GCF_019175285.1 Sceloporus undulatus | reverse complement strand
CACATCCCTTCTGCTTCTGTTTCTTACTCTTACTTCCTGTTGGCTTCTTTTGCCATTTAAGTTTTTCTTCTTTAACCAAGCCTTCTTAGGCTTTCCTTGCTGTTCCTCTGCTGTCTCCTGATTCCCTGAGTTTTCTTTCATTACCATTCCTTTGTTTGGCTGTGTAATATAGGCCCAAAACACACTGCAGAAATAATCCCGTTTTAGACTGCTTTAACTGCCCTGGCTCAGTGCCGGGGAATCCTGGGAATTGTAGTTTATTGTGGCAACAGATCTTTCTGACAGAGAAGGCTAAATCTCTCACAAAACTACAGAATTCCTTAGCATTGAGCCAGGGCAGTTAAAAGCAGTCTCAAACTGGATTATTTCTGCAGTGTTTTGAACCATAGATTTCTAGTTTGATCCAGGGGCTGGGGTATTCTCAGAGTATTGTCATGCATTCAGTGTTTCATTGTGTCGTACATACTTTTGTCAGCTGAGAGACTGAGCTGCTGCCCTTGTCCTTCTGGCATCTTCAATAGCTCAGCTGTTCGAGTCTAATACAATTTTGTAAATAAATATAAAAAGCAAACCTTGCCACTTACCTAAACTTTCTTGCTAACATCCCACTCCCCTGTTTCTTGTGACTACAGTGCTAGGATGCTGTTTCTGGCTCTGATTTAAGTAAGCCTGTTCTACAATTACCAGTAGTTTAATTTGGGCAAGACATTAATTCTTTCATCTTCCTTTCCCTCTAATTCTCACCAACAGTTTTAATGAAGAGGTGTGGATGGGAGAGGTCAGGAGTCTGTCGCAGAGACCATTCTTATTCCAATGGTTGTCTACCACTGGCCTCCCTAAGATTAACAGCAGATACAAAAAGAGCATTTTCTTGCCAAAGCTGTTTTCTTCCTGGGAGGTTCAACACAGAAACAGCTGTTGTCAGTACCAGGCATGGTACTTGCCTTTTCAGTCTAAGGAATGTGTTTTGCTGCAGGCTAATTACAAGACTAGACTAATTTAATATGTTGAGTGGTTGTTGTTTTTTTAACTAAAGTTACATTTTATTACTCCTTGTGGGATATCTGTAACTCCTGTTTGCATTAGGATGTAGATCAAGATACAGGGGAAGATTTGAACCCAAACAGGCGTCGGAATCTTGTTGGAGAGGCTGAAGAGACAGCCATGCGAAATCCAGATCGGCCCACTCACCTCTCTTTGGTCAGCGCTCCTGAAGTAGAGGATGATACATTGGAGCGAAAGCGTCTCACTCGCATTTCAGACCCAGAGAAATGGGAAATCAAGCAGGTAACAATTTCTGCTTCAAGAACAGATCATTAGTCATATTCCTCAGGCCAAATGGATGATTTAAAGCCTGAGAAATTGCTCATCCACCTTTGGGCCAGCAACAGAGTCTACAAGCAGCTAGAATCTATATTTTCTAAATGTATAGTTGAACTCCCTCCTATAGATGTCATAACAGCCTTTGAGGATATCAGCCCAGCTCTCTGCAGATTCAGTGACATCTATTCTGGCATGTCCAGGTGCTCACATTTTGTTTTGGAGGATTTGATAGAGATGCTAAATACAGCCTTTATTCTTAATACTTGAGTGGCATCAGTGACTTGAAGCTTCCTGAGTCTGACCTCTGTTGTCCATAGTCACAGCCAAACTAGACTACTGTAGTGTATTATACACTGCAATATGTTATATACTGGTAGCACAGTGTGTTATACATTGCATGTGGCTGCTTTTTAACACTATGAAGCAAAATACCATCTTTAGAGATTCTTTACCACACATTTCTCTTGTCTTAATATGCCATCAGTGGGATAAGGGGCCTTTTCTGTTGTGGCCCCTCAACTCTGAAATTAAAGTACTTCATTAGCTCTTTTTCTAACAGTCATTGTAATAAACTAAAAGTCAGGCCCAATACTATTTTGTGGATGGTGGCAATTTGTCCTGAAATGGGATGTTTTGTTGTAGCTGGTACAGTACAGGTCTCCTTTTAAAGTCATTTAAGCTAGTGGGGTTGGCTAGATGGTCCTATTTATAGAACTGGGTGGTGAGTGCATTTGCAGCCTCTCATAACTCAGTGGTATAGATTATAAAGAGGATGCTTGCAAAACCTTGTGTTCAAAACAGTGCAAAAGCTGCTTTGTGCTGGACTTGAAAATGCCTGCTTTCATGTCATCCTTCCTAGATGATTGCTGCCAATGTGTTGTCCAAGGAGGAGTTCCCTGACTTTGATGAGGAAACAGGAATTCTGCCAAAGGTTGATGATGAGGAAGGTAATGATAATGCTGGGTCCTCAGATGGTCTAGAGTTCATATTTGTTATTGTGTTCCTTCATCGTTTCTGACTTACCTAGACTGTAAGGCCCAAGTTTAATCCCATGAGTAAAGACAAACAGAAAACATCCTATGAACTCCCAAGAAGAGCCCTTTAAATGACACCCCCTGCTCCCACCTTAAAGACACCTTTCATTGAAAAACATTACCCGTGTTTACTCTTCAAAGCTTAGTCTGTCTTTTGCATTGATTACTTTCATGGGCAAAATTTACTTTGCTCCTGGTCTGCACTGAATTCAGAAATGGTAGTTGACTCCCCTAAGTCACTGCCAAGAAAGGAATTTCTCACCGTGTTATTTATAGCTATTCCATAGTCCAATACTTGGAGTTGTTTTGGAAGAATGTGGGGAGGGATTGACAGTAGGAGACTAACTGCATTTATTTTGATGGACCATGCTTGGCTTACAGGCTACTAGGTGCCATCTTTAATTTATTTGGAAATTTATTTGGTAAAGAAAGGGAGGACTTATTAACAAGAATGATGAATTTTTGCTTGAAATTGTAATGTACCTAAAACTGACCTATTCTCTCTTTTAGATGAAGATCTGGAAATTGAATTGGTAGAAGAGGAGCCACCATTCTTGAGAGGTCACACAAAGCAGAGCATGGACATGAGCCCCATCAAAATTGTAAAGGTAATGAAATTTTAATAATGAATTTCTCCATAATTACTGTTAGTGAGGAAGAATGAGGAATGTATACTGAAACATAATTTAGGAGTAAGATTTGTGTTGCTGCTGATGATTGAGAAAACATCTTCCAAGGACAGGGAAAGAATGCTTAATTTTGTCCACTAGAAATTCATATTCTCCTGTTCTTCTTCCACTGCTTCATTCATGAACACTGCTATGTCTCCTCTGTTCACACCAAATTTAATAATTCTCAGCATCTTCAGTACCTTACCTCTGCTAAGACTTGTCTTTCACCTTGCCCAAGACTTTGCTTTCTCCAAGGATAAAATGAAATGTGCTCTGATCTTTTGCATATGTCTTTCATTCTTTTCTCCCTTTCTCTTGCCCTTCCTCCACTGTCAATACTTTCCTCTACCCTGCCCGCCATGGCTTGATAACTTGAATACTTTGTTTCTGTTCTAACTCCACCACATGCTCTGTTGATCCCATCTTGTTCTGGTTGCCACCTCCCTGGATGTGCTTTTATTTCACTGTATAGTCTATCTTTCTCCTTTGGCTCCTTTCCTGATAACATTTAAACACATCAAAGTTTACTCTGTTCCACTCAAATTATCACGGCACCCATTCTCCCTCTTCAAATGCTGCCTAATTTCTCTTCTGCCCATTGTCTCCATACTTTTAGAATGTGCTGCTTAATTATGCTGTGTCAGTTTTTTTCTGGTTTTACTCAGTCTTTCTCTGTCCCTTGTGCTTCACTTGCTGTCTTCACAAATATCACAGGCAACCTCTTCCTAGAAATTCTCTTCAAATAGCAAACTGCATTCCACCCCAACTCATGTTATTGGACTGCAATTCTCATCAACCCTAACTATCATTGGAAATGGTGAGGAATGACAAGAGTTGAACTTCAAGAACATGTAATATTCACCCCTGCTTCATAGCTGCTGTTCAGCTTCATTCTTCTTGATAGATCTGCTGCCTTAATACGCTTGGCCTTCACTATTGCTTTGTACTGGCTGTGAAGTTGGTCTTTTTTATTCTGTCCTCGTATAGTTATCTCCCAACCTCTCATAATTATTTTATTACTTCTGTACCAAAACCTTCCTCTGCTTCTCCATTTCTTCATTGATGACTTCAGGGCTTAGTTCTTGGCCTTCGGCTTTGCTCTTTCTCTACACATTGTCCTTGGATAATATCATCTTGTGGCTTTCCTCCAAATTTCCACCCTCCATCAAAAGCCACATGTCCAGCTGCTTCTCTGATATTTTTGCTTTGATGGTGTTTTGTCAGTCCAAGCCCAATATCTCTAAGACCAAACTGTTCATCTTTACTTACAAGCATGCCTCGCATTCGACTTTATTCTTTGGGACCATTGACATTTATCCTGTTGAATACACAGACAGTTTTCTCTTTGTCCCTATACTCCTTTCTAGTCCAGATCACATTAATTCTCCCCTTACAGTCTGGTCCTTTCTCTGTTCCCTGAGGAAAATCTTTGATCTATAAACCAGTCCTCTTTTGCCAAAATTAACTTCAGTCTTTTCTCTGGCTTTCCATTGTCTCATATTGATTGCATCATATCTTGTGCTGCTCTGATTACATGACCTCCCCAGCAATATTTCATTGATCTTCTGTCTGTTCCAATATTTAGCACAAACATTTCATCCTTGCCTTCAGGGGCTTGGTCTGTTTCTTTACTCTTATATCCAAATACTTCCCTGTCTATAACACTCATTTCTCCAGCTTTACTCCCCTTTGTTTTCTTAAAGTTTCTAGTTCCCTCAGAAGACTACTCTTTTTCCTTCACTGTCTGATGTAAGCCTAGAATGTCCAATTCTTGATTTGTTTGGGCCTTGTCCTCTTGTATTTCATTGTTAAAACTCCATGCCTACTAATGATGCCATATAATAATAAACTAGCAAAAGTATCCAGCTTTAGACATGTTACAATAACATGGTTCTAATGTGATACATAAAAAGCTTCAAGCTATGTTATAAAGCTGTCAAAGCATGGAAATAGTTCCATGTTCTTCTTGGCCTTCTAACTTTTATGGCTGAATATGAGGTTGATTTTAGGGAGATCTTTTATGCTTTCGGTGAATGGTGGGGGTAGAAGCAGACAACAGCTTTTTGTACAGGAGCAAATTCTGTTCTGTAGCAAGAAACTGAGTATCCAGATTTTCCTTTGTTGATTCCAGAATCCTGATGGCTCCCTGTCTCAAGCAGCCATGATGCAAAGTGCACTAGCTAAAGAGAGGAGAGAACTGAAGCAAGCACAGCGGGAAGCAGAGATGGATTCTATCCCCATGGGACTCAATAAACACTGGGTGGATCCTCTTCCAGATGGTACATCAAATCCTTTTTCTAACTATATGTTTGTTGTTTTAAAATGTCCTCATCTTCTTCTGAGATGTTAATTCTCTGGACCCTTGCTTAGCAGTAAGGTCCATGAAACTTATTTAGCAAGCCTGCATAGATTGACGCTGCAGAATACATTGACAATGTATCACCTGCCTGTTGTGAAAGATTTGAATCTCTAGAACAGAAGTAGGTAAAGCACAGTCCTTGGGCTGCATGCAGCCTCCCAGGGCTGTTTTTTTGTGGCCTCCAAACTGTCTTCCTCCTGAATTTGAAAAAAAAAAAGCACATGCCCTGCTTTCTTGCTCCTAAATTCCCCCAGACTTGCTATGGAGGGGTGCATTTTTGTATCACATTTTTGCTCTCCCTGGGCCATTGTAGGCTTTTTAAAAAACAGGAACCGATCACTTCCTGTTGAAAAAAGTCCCATCCCAGTCTGAAATGGCCTGAGGGTCCAAATCATGGCAAAAATGCAACCACACAGCCTAAAGGGAGCATTTGGGGGCAACAAACATGGGTTGTTTTGTTTTTTTATTGCAGGGAGTAAACCTCTTCAAAGTCTCCTGGGAGCCAATGCAGTTTGTACTCTCCAGTTTCCTCTGGTGGTCTAGAATATGTCAGAAGATCTTACAAAGAATTGTACTATTTCATAATATTTGCTCAGTACTTCTAAATAAATCCTTGGGCCTAGTGGGCCTTATTTCTAAACATTTCTAGGACTCTGGGATTAAGGAGGAGGTTCCTGCCCTTCTCCTCCAAGACAATAGTCCTAATATTTTTAGAGCATTTTGCTGGCTGGTCAAGATTAAAGTGGTCTTTTGGTTTGTTTTAGCAATATGGAGTGAATTTCTTTTTCTGGTTTGACTTGAGTGCTGTTTAGATGCCTCTTTCCACATATATCAGCAAATCTCACCCACTAGCTCCATCCTTCCAACATCCAAGCACGTTCCTTCCTAATGTAACTGTGTTGAGCAGAATATTGACAAGCTACCCATGTACAACTATGTGTGGGCTTGTCTTGGCAATATTTTGCTCAATGAACCTTTGTTGAGAGCAGAATAGTAGAAGTATTTACATGTCATCAGTTGGAAAAATGGCATGGAGAGGGCAGGCTTTTCTGTACGCTCTTTATTTACTTGTCTAGTACTATTTGTTTGAATTCATTTTGTCATCTCCATTCCCTCCAGTGGATAGCTCTTTCTAGTTAGCCCTCTTTTACTTCCTATATATTGCCAAATAATGGTCAGAATTATAATCTTCATTGGCTTTCTCTCTCTCCTTCTCAGTGGATGGGAGGCAAATTGCTGCTAACATGCGGGGTATTGGTATGATGCCCAACGACATCCCAGAGTGGAAGAAACATGCTTTTGGGGGCAATAAAGCTTCTTATGGCAAAAAGACTCAGCTGTCAATTATTGAGCAGAGGGAAAGTCTCCCTATTTTCCGTCTGAAGGACCAGCTTATTCAGGTAAGGCCTGAAAAGATATTTTGATTAGAACTATGCCAGTGGGCCTTTAACTCTAGCCATCCCAGCTTGCCTATCATGTTGTTCTAGTCTGTACCGGAGACAGCACTGCTGTGCCAAAGTCCAAATTACTTGCTAATTAGCTTACTTGCTGTTCACTGCTATGATCTTTGGAATAGCGGTATATAAATAAAACAAATTATTATTAATTATTATCAAGAATTTTGCTTACTCTTTTAATTCTGCAAGTCGAAAACCCAAAACCTGAGTTGGTGAAGCTGATGTAATTTAATGTTACTGCTCCCATCTAGGAAAGTTTTACTATGTATTATAGTCTGCATTTTTATAAAATATCCATGTTGACTTACAGTCCCATGAATAAAAATGTGCATAATAAGAAGAACAAAAATGTTTAAATATTTTAAAATTACAATTGAGGTAGCACTGTAAAATATCAACTTGTCAGCAGTCTGCATAGATGAAAATAGTCTCAGCACAGAAATTTGTGCTCCAGATGTCCAAAACCTAAGTCAGCAGACATAATGCCCAAAGTTGTCCTGTAGAGAATTTGCAAAATACAAGATACAATTAAGTGTATAGAGATGTGGTATAAAGAGTGCTTGTATGGCCTGGGATGCCTATTCAGGTATGTATTTCAGTAAAAACCAAAAGCTTAAAAGAGGGTTCAGGTTTAGATTGATAGGATAATGTCTTGCAATAATTTGTGCTGGAGGCCACATTTTGCAGGCTGATATACTCCTATATTAGTGTGGATTTATAGCCCATTTATGCATTGTTAGGACTACTAACATGATTTAAAAACAAACTCCAAAGCTGTTTATTCATATGGAGATGTATATTTTCCACTTTTACACACAGAAGGAAAAATAGGAAGAGGTTTGAATATAACAACCTTACCTATGAATCCTATTCTCATATGAACCATTTTCCCCCCAATACCTTCCCCTTCCAGGCTGTCCATGATAACCAGATTCTAATAGTCATTGGAGAGACTGGTTCTGGGAAAACTACACAGATCACTCAGTATCTAGCCGAAGCTGGCTATACCTCTCGTGGGAAGATAGGCTGCACTCAGCCTCGCCGAGTGGCTGCCATGTCTGTTGCTAAGAGGGTATCAGAAGAGTTTGGTTGCTGTTTGGGCCAAGAGGTAAGATGTCGTGTTGGTGTTTTGCAGATTAGTCCTGCAGTGTACTGGAATGGAGATTGGCTGCTAGCTATTATAGTAGCAATGCTGTTGACATTAAATCAATGCTAGGAGCTGTATTGTTGATTTTAAAATGGCCATAGAAGGTGCCCACTTAAATTTCCATTGATCCATAGGTCCTGAAGTTACATATTAAGAAGCTTACTGGTATGTCTGTGCATCTGCTTGCTTGGGAATTGTGCCAAATTCTGATGAAAAATGAAAAGATCCTGTTGCTATTTGAAGACTGGATCCTCCCTGATTTTTGTCAGTGCTTTTCATAGCTGAGAGGAGCAGGAAAAGGAGCGTTCATGTATCTCAGATGCTGTCATAAAATCTTTTTTTTTCAGCCTTATTAATTATGTGTATATACAGTTGCCCCTCCTAACCCGCGGATCTAAGATCCGTGACCTCAAATATCCGTGGAGGGGTGACCTATACTGTTTCCAATGGTGTGTGCCCCATTCAAGCCTATGAGGCTTGAATATGCGCAAGCCTCTGTTTTTGCAGGGAGGTTCAGAACAGGTCCCTCTGCGAAAATGAAGGGCCAACTATACATTCTATTCCGTCATCTTTATAAATGATGTTCCTTTACATATGATCTGTTTTGGAAAATTAATTCTAGTCTGTTAGTTGTGCAGAAAGTGGATGTCCCATTCTACATCATGTCTGAAAATCCCACTCTAGCTCTGTAGATTTCTCCCAGGGATCTGGACTCTTTTTACAGCTTTCAGGACTAGAAATCTGTACAGTGGTACCTCGGGATACGAAATACCCAGGTTACGAAATTTTCGGGATACGAAAAAATCCCATAGGGAATTATTGTTTCGGGTTACGAATGTTTTTTCGGGTTACGAAAAAAACTTTTGGTGCTTTTTTCGGCTTTTTCGCACGGAATCGCGGCTTTTCCCCATTAGCGCCTATGGCAATTCGGCTTACGAAGGCTTTTCGGGTTACGAAAGCGGCCGCGTTACGAATTAATTTCGTAACCCGAGGCACCACTGTATTTCCTTTCTTCACTGAAACGCTTGTGGGATGCTGATTTTGGAATCTGATAATCATTTTCTACACCTTTGAGGTGTAGGAACTTAACCTGTGAAGTCCACATAGCCCAGCTTGTATCTTTTGAAGATGTGCATGGAAATGTAGTTGTACTCAGGACCATCATAAAGGAAATAACGAGACCAGCTGGGAAATATAAATTATTATTATTATTAAGCTATATTTATATATTGCTGTAAATTTACAAAGCTCTGTACATACAGTCTTTTTAATTAGATGGTTCCCTGCCCTCAGGCTTACAATCTAAAAAGACATGACACAAAAGGAGAAGGGAGCGGTGGTGGGGAAGGAGATCAGGTCCATTAGTTCTTCTCTCCCTCTGAGGCCTGGACCAAGGCATCGATGGACTGGAGGGATGGCTCTGCTTCTTAATTGAGGCCAGGCCCAATGGAGTTAGATAGATTGGATTCAGTAGCTTGAGATTTCCCATTCTTGCTGTTAACTGTTGACCACTATTTTTTGTGAGAAAACTGGCCTGAATGCCACTGTAATAGAATGGAAGCAGCTCTTCATTCACCACTGCTGTTTTTCTCTCTCTCCGTTTACTTGAAGGTTGGCTACACTATCCGATTTGAGGATTGCACCAGCCCTGAGACAGTGATCAAGTACATGACAGATGGTATGCTGCTGCGAGAGTGCCTCATCGACCCAGATCTGACACAATATGCCATCATCATGCTGGATGAAGCCCACGAGCGCACCATACACACTGATGTGCTCTTTGGTCTCCTGAAAAAGGTGTCAGTTCAATCAAATCTTCCCTATTTCCTTAAAATAATAGATTTCCTAGCAGTACCTTCATTTGTGGCTATAATGTAGACATTAACTTCTGTATTATAAATTTTTTTTGCTCAACCTTAACAGAAGATTTCTTTGTTCGGAATCTCAGATGTGGATTGGGGTTATGGATTAGTCTGGCTTCCACTTTTAGTTTGGCTTGTACAGCACGCCCGCTCCATATGTGGCTTCCGTTTTACGTGGAAGTTGCACTGCAACCTATTGAATGGCGCACATGCACCGATGGCACATGCACACCACGCCGCCGCAAGCATGAGCCTCATTCTATTGAATGGTGCTTGAGCTTATGTGGTATTTGCCTTACGCGGGGTGGGTGGGTCCTGAACAGATCCCTGTGTAAGGCAAGGCTCCACTGTATCACTATACTGTATGTTCCTTTTCTACACTTCTCATACTTTGTCAACTTTGGTCTCCTACAGACAGTTCAGAAGAGACAGGACATGAAATTGATTGTGACGTCAGCCACCCTTGATGCAGTGAAGTTCTCTCAATACTTCTATGAAGCCCCGATCTTTACCATCCCAGGCAGAACGTACCCAGTTGAGATACTCTACACTAAAGAGCCAGAGACAGATTACCTGGATGCCAGCCTGATTACTGTCATGCAAATTCACTTGACAGAGCCACCAGGTAAGGAGCAAGACTGATTGTAAGTGCGTGGTCCTAAATTGCAAGGAGGTGTTGTGAAATAACATGGAAAGAAGAGGGATAGGTTTCTGAACCACAAGAAAAGAAAGATAGAAGAGCATCCTGAACAAGTTTCAGCAGACTTTTTTTTTCAAAACTAAAGATATGCACGTGTGAAATTAAAAAGAAAAAAGGTTAGGCAAGCATTGCATGAATACATAAAAACATTTGGAGATTTGTAGAGACCACATGAAGGCATCTTCCAGAATGCATTGAGGGATAATTTATTTTCTTTCAACAGTGTCTACTTTTTTAGTAATATCCATTTTAGTGGCCAACATGCTGGGGATAGCTGGTGGGTCTTACCTGCTCACCCCTTGTCTCTCAGTCATGCATATTTAGTAAGGGACTCCAAAAGCAGGTTCAGTAAGAGACTGTAACAGGCCTCTTGCCTGTTTTAAGGAGGCACACATGGATACAGTTTCCCTGTTGTTGTGTGCCGTCATGTAATTTCTGACTTATGACGACTCCAAGATGAACAGATCATGGAATTTTCTTGTTAGAAATTGTTCACAGGGATTTGCCCTTACCTTTCTCTGAGGTTGAGAGACTGTGACTTGCCCAAGGTCACCCAGTAGACTTCCATGCCTGAGCAGGGATTCAAACCCTGATCTCCCAGTGTCCTGTCCAACACTCAAACCACAACACAGCGCTGTTTCCTTCTCTGTTCAAGCTTCTGTGAAAGTTTGTGTTTCTTCAGTCCTCTGTCACCATCTTCCCAAGGCTGATTTCTGTTGATAAACCTTTAGCTAGACAGAGAACAAGTTTAAAATGAGGTCTGCAAAAAGAAACTTCCTTCTCAGTTAACTGAGGCCTGTTACAGACTGCCAAAATAAAGCTGCTTCGGGTCTCTTTGGAGGTATGCTATTTACATGATGCATGGGTCCTATGAGTCCGGAGGTCGCGCCAAAGCCACACTCCATTCCTAAGCACTGGAGTGCAGCTTTGGTGCAGCTTCTGGATTCTTAGGACCCATGCATCATTTAAACAGCATACGTCCAAAGAGACCCGAAGCAGCTTTATTTTGGCAGTCTGTAACAGGCCAGGGGTATGCTTGTATGCACCCATTCACTATCAAACTAAAGTCAGGTCCACTCAAAGGGGTTAATTGGAAGGAAGTCCCTCCTGGTTTTAGTCCTACACCATTATTGCTAGTGATGTGTAGACCAGAGTCTCTCCCTCCATTCCCAGCACTTTGTTTATTATGGTAGGAAAGAGGTCTGCTTGTGTCTCAGTGGCTAGATTGATGCGATGCTGAAATGGAAAAAATCTGAATCTCTCTAAAGGAGCTGGTTAACATATTCACAGTTTCAAAGAGGCAACATAGAAATTGTCAGTAAGTTACTACACCTGTCTCCTCCTGTATTGAATGTTTCAGATCTCGGACTAAGGACTCACAGGCACCTGAAACAGCAGCACTTTCATTTCCTCAGTGGACATAGCAGGACTCAACAGATCAGCAGGCTGGGGGCTGGGATGTTGTTGTTGTTGTTATTATTATTATACTTTATTTATATAGCACTGCAGATTTACACAGCACTGTACATACAATGTTCAGCATTTGTTAGTAATAATGTATATTCTGTACATGCCACTAAATTCTGTTCCTTCAGGCAGACCATATTACATATTTTCAAGCTTCTCTTAGAGCCCTGAACTAACAGATTTCTCTCACAAAATTTTTAACTGAGATTTCTCAGTTCCATTTGGTTAAAGATTCAGTTGTGAAAACTGCCTTGTTGGTGTAAGAGAGAAAGTATGACTGTGATCTCACATTTTTGTCTATCTGTGGAGTTGCTAGCACTGGATGCTGATCTAGGTATAGGTGGATCTCACCATAGGAGTCAATTTACTTTGGTGCAGGAGACATCCTGGTGTTTTTGACTGGCCAGGAGGAGATCGACACTGCCTGTGAAATTCTCTATGAGCGGATGAAATCTCTGGGTCCTGACGTGCCTGAGCTGATCATCTTGCCTGTGTATTCAGCACTGCCCAGTGAAATGCAAACACGGATTTTTGATCCGGCTCCCCCAGGCAGCCGAAAGGTAACTGTTCCCACACTTTCTACCAGAATGTTGTCTACCTCTTAAATAGTACGTAAGAAAGGCTTCTTCTAAATCAGACTAAGGGTGCATCTGCACTATAGAAATAATGCAGTTTATCTGCCATGGCTCCAGAATCCTGGGATTTGTAGTTTTGTGAGGCAGCAGCATTCTTTGGCTGAGAAGGCTAAACATATTATTTATTTATGGTATTTATACCCTGCTCTTCAGCCCTAAAGGCTATCAGATATTGTAAAACTACAAGTCCCAGGATTCCATAGGATGAAGCTACAACACTTAAACTGTATTATTTCTACAGTGTAGATGCACCCTAAGAGTCCATTGAGTGCAGCACCCTGTTCCAAAAATGGCAGCCAGGTGCTATCAACCAGCAAGCCCCAGCAGCCATGAAGGTGAATAGTGCTTGTTAATAGTAGGATCACCACAATATGATTGTTAAAAGCAGAACACTTCATAGAAGTCATGCAGATCTTTCTCTAGTAAGGCCCATTCTTTCAGCTGTTCCTCTCTTCATGTTTTAATAATGCTTTTCTCACATAAACTTGAGGTAGAAATTTGGCTAACAACCCTGTAATTTCATGGCTCCTGTCTGGATGCCTTTTGAAAAATGAATGCTATGCTAGCTGCCTTCCAGTAAGAAGGCTGATTTTAGTGATGAGTTTGCATATCTTTGGAAGCTCAAAAATCTCACATTCAAGGGTTGAAGCACTCTTGCTGGGAAGCTGCCTAGATCTGACTTTTAAAAGAGTTTTTAAAAAATTATTTCTCAGCCTAAGAACTTCATCTCTAAGCAATATGTATCCCTCCAGATTTGGACTGCAGCTCATTTCATTCCTCACCTATCTTGGCGCTGAGTCTGATGAAGTTTGTAGGCCAATATGACCTTGGACTGAATCCTGTTAGTAGTGTCAATGAGAGCAGCTCATTGAATCCTGGATTTACATTACATTCAGCAATTGATTCAGTGGGTCTGCACCCCCTCCCCTACTGTCTGCCCAAACTGTTTTTTTCAGAGAGGGCATCTCTAACAATTTATGCAAAGAATGCTAATACATATGATCTCATTAGGTGACTATGATAGGAAAAAATTTCAGTAAAGCCCTGATTTGACATCTCATCTTGTTTTGTTGTCTGACTGTAACCCCTTTCCCCCTATGCAGGTAGTCATTGCCACAAACATCGCTGAAACGTCACTTACAATCGATGGCATCTATTATGTGGTAGATCCTGGCTTTGTGAAACAGAAAGTGTACAACTCTAAGACAGGGATTGATCAGCTGGTTGTGACACCAATTTCCCAGGTATGCAACATGAACTGGATGGCTGTTCTATTTGGAACCTGCAGCTGGGGTGGCAGGAGTTACCAGAATCCCTATTACTGGATGGGTGGATTTATTTTGCTCAGGACCCTGAAGTGTGAAAAAATAATTGAGCCTCTGCTTGACCCCTCCACTCTCAGAGTCTACAAAACAGTGCTCACACCCTTGCAAATCTATTATCACTCTCAGTATGGAATACGGAAGACAAAAATGGTCCAAACTGAATCTGTCTTTGTTAGGGAAAAAACTCCAACAATTCAGATGAATGTCTTATCGAAAGAACTATACCTATTCCAGAACTTATCAACACGAATGATAAGCCATTTAAACAATAGGATAAAGGGTTATCAAAGTCCTTATGGCAAGGAAAAAACCCAAGAATCAAATTGAAAATTTTACAAAATAGAAAGGAAAGAGGTGGACTAGGATTATTCAATCTGAAGGTATACTACCATTCTTGCTGTATGTCATGAAAGAGTGGATGACAACTGAGAACAAGAGATTGCTGCAATTAGGATTTAATCAATACTGTGGATGGCATGTCTTCATATGTTATAAAAAATTTACATCCAACAGAATTTGCAAACCACTATGTAAGGAAATCCCTACTGAGAGTATGGCTGAAATACAGGAAACATTTGTGTCCAGAAATCCCATTATAGACCTCACTCCATGAGGTATTCCATAAAAAAGAAAATATGCATATAAATAATTGGCTCACGTGTAAGAATCTATTGGGGGTGGGGGAAGACGGAGAATACCAAATGAAATCCAAAGAAGAACATAGCCAAGAAGGTCTTGTAACTCACTGATTTGCTTATGGTCAACTTGCAGAAAATTTTTAAAGAGATATAAAGATAGAGGAATTCAAAATGAAAAAATGAACTAGACATATTGCTTCAATCTGAGAACAAAAAGATAATAACAAGATTCTATAAAATGTTAATGATTTATGAAGCAGAAGAAGAAACAATTAAAACCAGTATGATTAAATGAGCACAAAATATCGGCCATACAATATCTCTGGAGCAATCATCAAAAATGTGGAATCAAAATCTTAAATTCACCAGATGTAATGATGTAAAGGAGAATTACTGTAAAATCTTTTATAGGTGACATTTAATCCAAACTTGCCAAAATCTATGGAAACCAGAAAAATGTTAATGAAATGGCACTTTTTACCACATGTGCAAAGGTAATTTTGGGAAGGAGGGAACATACATAATAAGATAATAGAAAATCTTAAGTTCAGTGACCTTCTCACACCAGAACTATATTTGTTAAGTATGTAGAATGTATTGGACAATCAAACAGAAAAAAATATGGAAAAATCTTACTGTATATGGTCACAGCCATTAGAATTATGTATGCCAAAAATGAAGGGGAAAAAACTCCAACCATAGGAGTAGATTATGAAACTTATAGATGTGTCAGAAATGGATAAACTAACAACTCATCTTGGAAATTAGACTTTTAAGTATTTTGATGGAAAAGGTAACATCTCTCTGGGAAAAAAGTGAGAAATTTAACAGAGTTTAAAACAGATTTCAAATCTTTTAAATGGAAACTTTATATTAGGTTTTGAGAAATAATGTATAATCAAGATCATGGGTTCATAGGTTTCTTTCTCTACTAGTGTTAGTAACTTAGCAATAAAGACAAAAAATAACAGGCCAAACAGGAAAAAATTGCCAACAATTTGAATTGGAATAAGGAAGTTACTTAATCTTTGTCAGAAAGATGAATAAAGATTTATTTCAAAATAAGACATTGCAATGTATCAGAAATGTAAAGGTAGGTGTATGGTAATTGATTGATGGACTTTTTGTGCCCCCCCTTCTTTGTGTTTTATTAATATTATGATAAACACAATAAAACATAACTAAAAAAACTAACTCTCGGGACTAGAAATACTACATTTTAAAAATGAAACTGGAGATTATTAGGACACAAGATTCTTAGTTTGTAGTATATGGTGATAGATCCTCCATTAATTCAGTAATGGTTTTCTCAGACTGTTTTCACAACTTTGTTGTACATTTTGCTGCTGGTTTACATTCTTCTATCTATGTCATATCCTGGTTGCCCCATTAGTATGTGAGCTTTTCTCAATTCCCCTATCTTGTCCAGCCTTTCTTGATTGCAAGCCTTCTAGCTATTTCTGTAGTCCAGTAACAGATATCCCTCTAGATGTTATTGGGTTATAGCTTGTTTCCCATTGGCTGGAAGAGAGTTGCAGACCAAGAGGATCAGGAGGGCAACACATTTTCTACTACATCTAGCTCTCCAGCACTAAATAAAGCATGCTGTGAAGATAGTAGAAGTTGCATCCCTGTGTTTTGTTTCTTGTGATTTCCTTAGGCACAAGCAAAGCAACGAGCTGGGAGAGCTGGGAGAACAGGCCCTGGCAAGTGCTACCGACTCTACACAGAGCGTGCCTACCGTGATGAGATGCTGACCACCAATGTACCTGAGATCCAGAGGACCAACTTGGCCAGCACTGTGTTATCTCTCAAGGTCAGCTCTGGTGATGTGGATGGGAAGCAGACAGGCCAAAAGGACAGCGCCAGGACTGTGATGGTGCCATTTGCCGTTAGAAGGAGTGATTCTATCCACTCTTTCATGGCCTGGTTCTTTCCAGGTGGCGTGTTGTCAGCATGGTTTTGTGTTCAGGGTGTGCGTCATCTAAATGCCATGCTCCCAACGCAGCCTGAAGCTGGCACTTTTCTCCCATCTACTTCAGGCCTTAGTAACTTTGATCTTGTTTTAAAGAACAAATAGGTGAATCTTTTATCATTTGCCAGATATGCATGAAGCACATGTGTTCATTCTCTCTTTTCCTCTCCACTTTTTTAAATACTGACAGGCTATGGGAATCAATGACCTGCTCTCTTTTGATTTTATGGATGCTCCCCCAATGGAAACACTCATCACTGCAATGGAGCAGCTGTATACCTTGGGAGCCCTGGATGATGAGGGGCTACTCACTCGACTAGGGCGCCGGGTAAGGCCTGCGTTTTTCAGGTTTCTTGCTGAGGGTGGGTGCAAACTAGAGTAGAGTTTGGGTAAGACATTGTATAACATCGTGTATCTATATCCATAATTGCCTATGCAGATATTTTCAAATTGGTTTATTGTAAAATTCATTATGTATTTGGCAAGTAAATTGGCAAAGCATGTTTTAGAAAAAAGTGAAAGTCATGGAAGCTGGAAGTAGATTAACAGAATAGCAGTAGATGGGACAAGAAGGACCTTTGTAGGCTTTATTTATGTGTTACATAGCAGAAAAGCTCTGATTAACCTCTCTCTGAGATCTTTGTTCAGTATGTGGTGAAGTTTTGTCATTAAGCCATTAGAACTAGGAATTTGCATTAAAATAAGAGAAAAAGAAAGATTTATGTACCAGAACACGGGTACGCAAGAAATACTGTATGCTTTAATTCTGGATGAACAGAACATTCCCTGCCCTGACTTTGGGCATGGTGGCAATCTCTATACATCTTTGGGTGAAAGATGGTTGGAGGTGCATTAGCTTTCATTTGCTGAAAAGAAAGACATTGATCTTATGAAACTTGTACCAGACAAGCCACAATATATCATTCTTTCCCAGAAAGGACGCAGTGAGATGCTTCTATCAGGTCATGTTTCAGTTAGCTTAACCAAGGTCCAAAACACACTGTAGAAATAATCCAGTTTGAGGCTGCTTTAACTGCCCTGACTCGGTGCTAGGAACTGTAGTTTATTGTTGCACCAGAGCTCTCTGACAGAGAAGACTCAGTGTGTTACAGAACTACAGTTCTCAGTGCATTGAGCTAGGGCAGTTAAAGTGGTCTCAAACTGGATTATTTCTGTAGTGTATTTTGAACCTAAGATTGCTGGTCTGTTACTGGGAAGGCTGTATAAACCTAGTGAAAACACCTAACAATGCTCTTCTTTTTACTCTGCAGATGGCAGAATTTCCCTTGGAGCCTATGCTGTGCAAGATGCTCATCATGTCAGTACACCTGGGTTGCAGTGAAGAGATGCTCACTATAGTCTCAATGTTGTCTGTACAGAATGTATTTTACCGGCCCAAGGTAAACATGTTATGGAAGAGTCAATTCTAGCTGGGCTTAGGTAAAGCAAGGAAAAAAAGATAGTGGAGAAAGATGGCCTTGTAGATAGTAACTTGGATGTCAGTTTGGGGGATTCAAGCCTTATTCTTATCATAGATTAGCTGTACACAGCTGGAGTTACCTTGCAGCAGCTCCTTGATTGCAAAGCAAAAAGAGGAGGTAGAATGCATATTTAACAGCAGGAGGAGTTAGAATGTATGCTTAACAGCAGGAAGACATGGGATAGTAATTAATAATTAACAATCAATTCTTTGTTTTACTCTTGCTTAACCAGTTAACAAAACTTGCATTGGGTTAAGTCTTAACTCCCTCTTATTGTTCAAATAAGCTGATGCTTTTAATACAACACTTTAATTTAGTAGTATTTTTTGTTGTTCATTAAATATTTCAGCCAGTCAAATTCTACTTCTGCATGTTGTTGTTAATTGCTGTCAAGTTAGCTTCAACTTAATACTGATCCTGTGAATGAGCGACCTCTCAAAGAATCTGTTATCAGATGTCATGCTCAGATCGTACATATCTGTGGCTTCATTGATTGAGCATACCCACCTATAATGCAGTCTTCCTGGTTTCCTACTGTCTCCCATTTTACCAAGCATTATTGTCTTTTCCAGTGAATCATATAATCTTAGGATATCTTCAAAGTACTATAGTCTCAGTTTGGTCATTCTGGCTTCTACAGAAAGTTTAGACTCGACTTGTTCTCTATTTGTTTCTTTGGCAGTCTGTAGTATCTGTAGAAACTCCCCTTTCAGCTTTCTTCACGTCCAGCTTTCACACCATAAATAGAAATCAGAAATAAGATGGCATGGCCAATCCTGACTTTGCTAGTCAATAATATACCTTTATGTTGTAAGCCGCCCTGATCTTCTTGGAAGGGCGGGATAGAAATAAAGATTTTTTTTTATTTATTTTATATAGTTGCTTCATAATCGCTCTTCAAAGTCCTAGTCTTCTTCTGATTTCTTGACTGTAGTCTCCATTTTGATTCTGATTCTACTATTTAAAAATAATGCTGAGGAAGGAAATCTGTTAGGAGAAACATATGTGAAGATGCATACAAGTGTTAATGCTGACTGTAAATAAATAAACAAAATGCATATACTAGACCACTAAAAAGCAAAGTTTGCTCATTCCTCCAAATCTACTCATTCAGGACACTTGGTAATGCCAGACCTTGAAAATAATGAGATTGATTCAGTATTCATATGTACAAAGATGATGTAGAGTATTCCAGTTATTATTTACTCTTAAAGAAATAGCTGTGTATCTTGCAACATTAAATTTATAGCTGTGTATCTTGCAGCCTAAAAAAAATATCTTGCAGCATAAAAAGGAAGAAGGAGGGGAGAGGGAAAAAAGAATGTGGAAGCATCTTTAAGACTAATTGGTTTTTGTGAAGTTGAAGGCCCGTATGTCCAGGAAAGTTGAAATGTTCTGCAACTGGTTTTGGGGTATTGTCATTTCTAATATCAGTTTTTGTCCATTAATCCTCTTGCTTAGAGACTGTCCAGTTTGTTCAGTGTAGAGTGTAGTAGCATTGCTGGCATAGGATGGCATATATCACATTGGAAGAAGTGCAAGTACAGTGGGCCCTTGCTATCTTCTGGGGTTTGGTTCCAGGACCTCTTGAGAATATCAAAATTCATGGATGCTCAAGTCCCATTATATACAATGGTATCCTTTATATAAAATGGCAAAATCAAGGTTTGCTGTCTTGGAAATTTCCATGGATATGGATGGCCAATTGTAAATGCACCTCTGATGCTATGAGTAATGTTATTGGCCCCTGTAATATTGCTCCCAGAGTAGATGTGGAGACAGAGTTGGCATTGGGTTTGTAGCAGGATCTTAACCCTATATTACTTTTGTTTTATGCCATCAAGTTGTTTGTGACTTGCAATGAACCCATCATGGAGTTTCCTTAGCAAGTTTTGTTCATTGAGGTTTGCCTTTGCCTCCATTTGAGGCGGAGAGAGTGAGACTTGCCAAAGGTCACCCAGTGGGTTTCCATGGCTGAGTAGAGATTTAAATCCTGGTATGGAGTCATAATCTGAGCTCAAACCATACACAGTACTAGTTATCTGCTGCTAAATAAACATGCATGTTATGCAGCTCGCTATAAGTGAGGAGTAGTTTAACATTTGGAGACTGACTTCAGGCCAGTAAAGACCTGCCTCCCATAGCTTGTGAGTGGGCTGTGCTATTCTGCAGAAGCGGTTGTAGCTCATTGATTGTGTGTTTGAGCGATCCCAACTGGGGATGGTAGGTGACAAATAGGGGTGTTCTATTTTAGGTCTGTCTTGTAGTAGATGGTTTCTGGGTATTAATCTGGCCTTGCTGATTTGTTTTTTTCACCTCGTCAGGGTATTGTAATTTGAGAAATGTCTGTTGTAAATCAAAGAGTTTTGAGTCTCTGCCTTGTGGGTTTGAGCAGATGCATTTGTACTGATGTGATAGCAATAATTTGTGAACAATTATTTAAGGAAATATACTTAATAAAATTTTGTAAAATACATTCTCAGCTCCAGAAAGTAGTTATTTTAAAGTTAGTCTTCAGTGTATGTTTCGCTACTGTGTGTTGGCACTTAGATCCAAGTGTCAACATGGCTGCTAGACAAAACTGACATCTTGTCTCATATTTAGGACAAGCAAGCTCTTGCTGACCAGAAGAAAGCCAAGTTCCACCAGACTGAAGGTGACCACCTCACACTTCTGGCTGTTTACAACTCCTGGAAAAACAACAAGTTCTCCAATCCTTGGTGCTATGAAAATTTCATCCAAGCCCGCTCACTACGCAGGGCCCAGGATATCCGTAAACAGATGCTGGGTATTATGGATAGGTAAGAATGTGGATATATGAGAGAGAATAATAGAATTGTAGAATTGGAAGAAAACATAAGGGCCATCCTATCTAACCCCCTGCCATACAGGAATACACAATCAAAGAAAAAAACCTTTATTAGTCTCAAAACAGAGGTGGGCAACAACCAGGAATAAAGGACCACATTGCTCCCCTGAACAACCTCAGATGGCCCCAGACCCCCTTGCCCTTAACAAACATTTTTTCCCCTCTGTAATAAATATCCCCACACATACTATTTAAGGATTGGGTTGCAGTTTTGCCAAGCTGTTGGTTGTCTGTGGCTCTTTTAGCCACTTGAAGAAGTCTTTATTAAACCAGGAATTAGACTGGACATTGATGGTCTTGAATTGTAGCCTGGAGATGTTCAGTGCTGACTACATTTGCTTCATCCATCTTTGGAAACACCTGCTCTCATTCAAGTTTGCTTGGTAGCTGAATTGTCATCAGAGATGCCGGGTTTTTGCTGCTATTCCTATTGTCTTTTTAAATTGTATATAATGATGTATGTCTGATCCTCCTTTCACTTTTATAGAGTTCATTGGTCTGGTTTGGATATTAATAGTCAAGGAAAGCAGTCTTAAATTAATAAAACAAGGGGCTAGAAATATGACAGATAAGAGATAATAATTATTATATGCTACTAAATCAAACCCAGCTGAGCTCCAAACAATTGATTTGGGGTTTTGTGTGTTTTGTAAAAAAAAATCTATACTCAATTCTTTAAACAAAAGCCTCTAAGAACATCTTTAATATACTTAACAAATATTAAGACAACAAATGAGCTGTCCTGCTTCCCTTTGCTAGGAATATTCCCTTTAGCTTGCGTATCTGCAGCTTGTTCCATTCCAAGCATCTGGAAAACCTTTTTAGGAAAACACGGTAGAAACAGCCATTCTTTTATCATTACTGTAAAAACCTTAAGTCATCTTCCGAAAGGCTTAACAAGTTAGGAATGTACTCACAGTAGGAGGCAAAACTTAACTGACTTTTCTCATGAAGAGCTAGTAGTATGGAATAGAAAAACAAAAGTAGCTGTTACATTAGAAAAAAAGAAAATGCAGTGCTGGGATTTTATAAGGATTAACAAAACTGCATAAAAGTATGCAGATTTTCAAATTCTCCGGATTTCTTCATGAGGCTGGGATGTGCCAAAACAAAAAAAGGGGAGGACTAAGAATTAGTCCAGAAGTTGTGGATTTGGGAGCTATGGTTAAAGCTAATCCCAAAACAGGGATTCCAGACCAAGTGAGTTACTGGTAAATGTGCACACATAAGGAATAGTAGGTGGAAAAGTCAATTGAGGTCAATTTATATTACATAATGGTTGGAGGAGATTGAGCCCCCAGATCAGTCTTTCTTCAGATGGTAGAAAATCTTTTTCCTTTGGTGGTCAATTCTGCCCTGAATTGCTAAATGGAATATTTTACAAAGCAAATAATAGGTGTCCTAATCCGTTTTATTTTTATTTTTTAAAACCACTCCAAATCTGCCATTGACGTGTTGAACCACATTTCCCCCTTCCTGGCATGTAAGTTTAAGCACCTCTTTCCTGGGGCAAGAGAGACTTCATTGGAACTTGTTTAAGAGTTAGTAGAAGGTGAAGGAACGGAGCAAGCTGAATTAGAAAAAATGGCATTAGTAGAAGTATCTCTCACGAACTCTTCCACCACTTTCTGATTTGCTAGGCACAAGCTGGATGTAGTATCATGCGGAAAAGCAACAGTGCGAGTCCAGAAAGCCATTTGCAGTGGTTTCTTCCGCAATGCAGCCAAGAAAGACCCCCAGGAGGGTTATCGGACCTTGATTGACCAGCAGGTGGTCTACATCCATCCCTCAAGTGCCCTGTTCAATCGCCAGCCTGAATGGTAAGCGGGGAGGTGGAGTAGAGAATGAATTCCACTTGGAAGATGTGTAGTTTGCTGCCTTAGTAGAAGATAAGGAGATAATACTGAGTTGGATTTGAGGAAGAAACTTTTCTAGTTAGGTGATCTTAATGCTTGACTGTGTAGAACAGTATTATAAAAGTTTTGGGTTTAGAACTTTTGAAATGTTGAATTAATTCGTGATTTACCTTAGCTTCTTGAATATATTTGACTGATGTAAGGGATGAAACTATTAATCCCTTTTACCAGGATCATAACCTCTCCTAATTCTTTTATGGAACAGTATAATTGAAAATTAAAGGGGAGCTAATGGCCATAATCCAGTACCTACTGGCAGGTTGTAGGGGAAACATTCTGACTTTTCTCAGCTTCAGCTAGCACAGATTCTACAGCAGATCTTTATACTATATTCTAAAAGGGAGAGATACTAGTCAAGTTATTTTCTATGAATGTCCTAACAATACTAGGACCTGCTTTTCACTCCCCAGTGAGGAGATGAACAAAAGAGTGAGTCTGTTCGTCAGCGGGACTGTGGAGCTGGAAGTGGGGCTAAGTGTTGGTCTCAGCATGTCTCTTAAAAGATCAGATCTGTAGCTTGGAAGGGAATCTAAACATAGCTTTGTTTCTGGATGGTCAGATGGCACCCACGGCAAAGTCACTTTAAACACAATTTTTATGGGTGTGTTAGGCACATCTCTAAAATAAATTTAATCTGGCCACTGTCACTAGGAAACTTTTATAAACATCTTTGAATTTATTTTCTAAACAAAATTGGAGTCTTCAATATACCTCCCTCCCATTTGCTTTATAAACATGTGCTTCTGTCACATCAGGAAGCATTATAGATCTATGAATGTTTTTGGCTATCACATTTTGGTGCCAGATTCAAATTTCTCATGTCATATTTCTAAAGTGAATGAGTTCCGACAATTCAGCTATTGTTCTAGCAGAATCTATAGGATCACTAGGTGTGAGATTCTGTTTTTGTAAGTGAGAATTTTTATAGAGTGGAAATGGGGAAGAACTTAATTCAAGAACAGAATAATGATCCTTCTCCACTCATATTTTCCTTTTTTTTCCTTTTTTTCTTTTTTTGTCTTTTTTCAATAGGGTGGTATACCATGAACTGGTGCTAACAACCAAGGAATATATGCGAGAAGTCACCACCATAGATCCCCGCTGGCTGGTGGAGTTTGCCCCAGCCTTCTTCAAGGTCTCTGACCCCACAAAACTGAGCAAACAGAAGAAACAGCAGCGTCTCGAGCCACTTTACAATCGTTATGAGGAACCCAATGCCTGGAGGATATCACGGGCATTCAGGCGTCGATGAGACCACCCCCCTCCTGCAGGGACCTTGATATCGCTATGTCTCAGTCCAATGGTGGGACTACTTGGTCATCTTATGTTAATTTGATGCCCGAATCTCACATTTTCTTCTTGTTCTACAGAAGGCCAGCAGGGGAAAAATACAGCTGTCAAAGGCCCAGCCACTACACAACTAATATCATGGCTGACTGCAGTGATGCCTTTTATCTTGGACCAAACTTTTCCTTTAGTTCTATTTCTACATTGCCCAAAGCTTAAAAATTGCTGTATAATTTTGACCTGTTTGATGACTAAAAGGCGTTGTGGAATTTTATTTTGAAGCCTGTTCAAAAGTTGGATCTGGGGAAGAACATCACACCCTCTTGTGATCTCTATCCTTTGAAACAGTTGTATTTTACTTCAAAGCAACCTACTGGCAGCACAGTTGAATGGCTGGACTTTTGGAGGAAGCAGGAAGAATGCCCAGACCCTATTATGGGGTGGTCATGCTTCAGTGTGGTTTGTCAGGTATACTGCAATGTCATTGTCCTCTTCTTCTCTGAAAGGAACAGTTCACAGAGACTTTTGGTGTAATTTATAGTAACTTTTCACAAAATGGTCGTGTACATAACTGCTATCATTAAACCAGTATTCCTGTATTCCATCAAAAATTTCCCAAGCAGTTTTTTAAAAATAAAAAAACCTGGAGACCCATGGTTTGTCTTTTGCTTTCACCTGTTTCTTCCCATTATGCTGCCTTTCTGCATTTACTGGAAAATGCTTCTTGGCCTCACAATGTTGGATTGGAGAAACTAAGTGATGCTATCATATGGTGGAGGAAGCATACTACAATGGCTTGCATGACTGCGCATCTGAAGCAGCCTTCATATAAGAGCTGTCAGCAACTCTGTCTCTTGGTCTTCAAAGAGAAAGCCAAAGGAAATACAGGTGACCCTTCATATCCATGGATTTTTTATGCACAGATTCAACCATCCATGGCTTGAAAATATTTAAAGAATGTATAAATTCCAAAAAGCCAACCTTGATTTTGCCAATTATTTAAGGGACATCATTTTACTGTGCCATTATACAGCATTATATGGTGAATTATACAGCAATTCAATGGTCTTAAACATCCATGGATTTTGGTATCCACAGGTGGTCCTGAAACCAAGCCCCAGCAGATACCAAGGGACCAGTGTAGTGTACAATTTGGTGATGTCCTGGATGTCTCTTGTACAATGAAGGCTTTTAAAATAAGTTGTCTTTGCAGTACATTTTCTCTCCAACTTAAAACTCTGTTCTATACCTTGTGCTAGGGGATTGATTAGCTGTTTCACCACAGCTTAGATCCGTGCATCAGCCTCAATCTAGCAATGCCAAGGACACAGAGGGAGCCAGAGTTTCCCTATAGCCGTGTGTGGTTGATGCAAGTATCAGGTGGCTTCCAGTTGTTTTGATTCACTTCCCATTAAGTTTTTTGCAAGCTCTATCTCGCATAAGGTGGATTGACACAAGGAGCATAGTATTCTTTACAAAGAACCTTCATTCTTACAAGATAGTCATTAATTTCTGCAAATCAAAAATTGGTGAAAAGTCTTTTCTGTAGAAGTACCTCCCTAGGTCATATATTTTCCCGAGGTGCTTAGAGAAAACCAGGAAAGGGAAGAGCGAGTGACTGCTTGGCTTAAACATTCTTTATTGTTGCAAGAAGCTGGCATACCACAGCGGTGGGAAGCAGCTTGCAATTTCTTGCCACAACTTGAAGCAGTGAACACATCTGGTTTAAATTAGTCTATAGGAGTAAACTTGTATGACTTGAGAGTTGGAAGAAAAGGAATTTGAGAAGTAAAACATTTTTTTAAAAGACAAAAAGTGGAGAATAATAGCTTTGATGCCTACAGTGAGTGGGGGAGTTTTGATATTGCAAGGAGTAAAGTGATTTTAATCCTACCCTCAAGGAGTAAAATTGATTTTGTGGAAGTTCAGCTTTGGGAAAAGAGAGGCTAGTATAGAACCAATCCTCAGAATTTGAAGGTTTGTGTATCTCTTGCTGACAGGTACACTGTACTTTTCAAAACCAAATGCCATCAGATGCACCTGTACAATTAGGTTACTGTGCCATCTCCATTGCTTTATGCCAGAAGTAGAAAATTGCAGTTGCCCAGCACCCCAAACATTTTCCCTATTGTTTTTAAATGGCCAAAAATGCCCTTAGGCGGCATGAGTTGTAATTTTTCCTCCCCTTTTGGAACACAAGTCAAAGCCACAATCAAAGACATGGCCCTCAATGAATTCAAAAAATGAGGTAGCTGGAATTGAGGAGTAGTTGGAATTGACTCATAAAATGAGATCCACCACAAGAAAATATGGCATGTCTTTTCACTCTCAATTTTCCTCTAGGCCTTGTTTTGGGTGGCAATGGTTGATCTCTGGCCAGAGGCACGCCTTCAGTCCAATTACTATACAGCGAGCCCAATATCCTTACCAGTCTTCCACCTCTTCAGGGCAGCATCAGGCTCCAAATGCTGCCTGTTGTTCAAGAAAAAGAGCCAGAATCAGGGAAAGAATAATCTGACTTCACCTTCCTTCTTTTCATCATAATGTTGCCAACTTTTTGGCAACGGTTTGTCTCAATATTATCATGCTTGGGCTGCATTTACCACTGACACCTGGATCCTGAACATCAAGAAGGGGTATGCCATTGAATCTGAGGAATATCCCCCAGGGGAAGTAATCTGTATGCAGGAAAGATGTATGCAGGGCTGCTGTGTGGCCATAACCACTGACTTTCATATCACACTACAGACTGAATGCTCATTCCAGAACTGATGCAGCCTTTGGGAGTGCAGTCTTGCTTTCAAGTTTAAAGTAAACATTAATATCTATAATGCTCTCAGACAAAGGCAATGTTGCTTTATCTATATAAATAAAAATGTAAATTTTTGTTTGTTCAAAATCTTAAATCTCTGAAGGTTATTCACTGATTGCTTTGAAATTTTGACACAGTGTTCCATTCGAATACATGTTTTTATGTACCTAATATGTTTTTATATATAGATGTCACACCTGTGACAGGTAAAAATGTTTTTCTAAAAACAATGCCATCTGTTGGATGTAACAGCAACACACCTCCAATGGATATGCCATTTCGATTTAAGAGATTGCAATTCCCAATTCGATTGGTGTTTGCAATCAGCATCAACAAAGCTCAGGGCCAGTCTTTAGAATTGTGTGGTTTAGATCTAGACACAGATTGCTTCTCACATGGACAATTATATGCATGTTGTAGAGTCGGCAAACCAGACGATCTCTATATCTACACAGACAACGGAGCAACAAAAATATTGTATGCCCACAAGCATTGTGAATTTAAACATTTTAGAAATGTGCGCTTTCTCTTTTCTTTCTTTTCTATTGAACCAGATTGAGCCACAGCAACGCATGGCTGGGTACAGCTAGTGTTCAATAAAAGTGTTTGGTTACGTTACACCGTTAAATATTTATGTTTCTGGCATGATACTCCTGCCTCCTCCTGTGAATAGCTTGCTAGTCTCTCAATTGTCTGAGCCACAGAGACCACGAAGACGAAACAAAGGTTGCAAACCTGTAACTGTAGTTCTTCAAGTGGTCATCTGTGAACTCACATGAACCCGCTATCCTCCCCTCCTGGTGTGTCCTGTATCTTTGGGCCTTGGGATGCTGCAATGAGATGTCTTTGGGAACTGAGGTCAATGAGCAGGAACAGTGAGGGATATTGCTGAGGGTAGATGGAAATAATATTAAAAAGTTTACTTAGCTATTCTAGAAGGTTCTGAAGATGCATTGCACATGTGAAGATAACTCAACTGTGTGAATTCATAGATGACCGCTTGAAGAACTACAGTCTGACCTGTACTTATGCATTTATAACTGACTTAGTGGTTCCCAGCTACCCATTCTTTAACCAAACAAATGATTTTAAAACAACGTTCTCTTAGTATTCATATAAACGTCTTCCACGATTTGGAGAAATCCATGGTTAGGCTATATAGTTTACGATTTTTTAAAAAAGATTTTATTACAATAATGTGAAAAGCCCCATAACGATCACTTTAAAAACAGCTGGATTACAGATAATATTGCAACAAAACTTGCATATGTAATAACAGTAAGATTAGCCCCTGGAATAACCTCTGATAATTATTTTTTCTAGCATTAGCCATTATGAAATGAAGTAATTAAAAAACAAACTGAATTAAAAATTAGACCAATGTGCATTTCTGTTCTTTATCACTCTATTATGCCCTTATTCATCACTGGCTCATTTGATAGTCAGCCCTGGTGTCCACAGGGGGTTTGAAGACTTGTTTGAATAAATACAGGTTATGAATAAGACATAACAATCTTCTATCCACTGAAGTTTTTTTTTTAAATTTTGTCCCACAATAGCCACTCAAAACAGAATCAAAGGGCCCTTTCAAGTCACTGAATGCATCAGATAATTTCCTTCTGCTTGAGTTAGTACATTTCTCTGCTAAAGTGAGCCATACAATACAATGGTCTAATGTGGATGTATTAAAATGAAAGCCAATTTGCTTTTGTCCCAAAATATAATGATCCTCCATTCAAGTAAAAAAATAATAATAATCAGACAGATGCCTTCTCTCTAGTTTTCCCATAATTGGATGATAATTAGCCGAATCTCTCCATGTACAAAACTAAATAATTGGCTTAGTCTATTCTTTAGGGAACCAACCAATCTGACATATAAAAGTAGTAAGTTTTGGGCCTTTCCCATCTTGTTTGATGGGATTTTTTAAAATGCTGTTTAGCTGGTTTCTAGGCATCACATAACCTCCAACTATCCCAATTTGGCAGAGGCAGTCTAATTAGTCCATAAGATCAGATGAGGAAACTCATGGGTGATAGAAAGGAATCCACTTCTCAACTGAACTTGCCCTGTTTAAAGTCCTTGGAACTATATTCCCAAGTATTTGTTTGTGGTTTTTTTTATTAGTAAGTGGTAAATTTATCAATTCTTCTAGTTCCCTGTTTATTTGAAAATTATTTCTAGCAATGCTACACGTAAAAATGTTTATTCTATAGTATTCTGTTGGTGAAAAACAGTGTGGTATAGAGGTCTGAGTGTTGGACTAGGACTTGAGGGTTTGAACCCATTCTCTTAGCCTAAAATGAATAAATCCTCTGAATAAATCTTGACAAAGGGGTCCCTTAGGATTGCCATAAATCAGAAATGACTTGAAGGCACACACACAACAACAAATTCTGTTGGGTGTGTGTTTACGTTGAAAGTGATACATCGGACAAATCTAGTCTTTCAAAGGCCAGCATTCTCTGTCATACCAACATTTTCACGTTTTCCACTGATCAAGTGATAGTCTCTTATTCCAGATCTCTTTGAATTACCTGAATCTGGATCAGATTGGTATAAAACAGTACAGTTGTAATGTATCTACTCATTGAAGGTGCTGGAATAGCATAGTTGAGAATCTTTATAGTGTTCTTCCTTGATTCTACACTTATTTATGACAACATAAACTATCGTCACCCAGAACAGGGAGGAAGAAGTGGAGGGTTTAATCCATATTTATAACTAGTGGGGATCATTTGGAAATCACAAATATGAAAACGTCAGAGGTGAAATAAGAATTTAATCAATATTATTACTAGCTCTCAGCCGTGGAAACCCATTGGGTGACCCTGGGCAAGTAACACTTTCTTTGTCTCAGAGGAAGGCAAAGATAAACCTCCTCTGAACAAATCTTGCCAAGCAAACCCATGGTAGGTTTGCCTTAGGGTCAGCATAAGTCGGAAAAGACCTGAAGGCACACAGTGACAAACAAAAACACTACTGGATCTTATAGAACAGACTTTATAGTTTTCATTTTTTTGAATTTTATACTTAGTTTTTGTGTAATTATACAGAAAATATTACATTGACATATCAATTAAAATAGTAAAGTATCTGAACAGCAAGAAGAGCAACAAAATAAATTGAGACGATGAGTATTAAAGACAGATTGAAGAACATAAAGCTATAACAGCTGGGGCAAGAGGTTTAGAAACACTGAGTCATTTTGGGATGTTAAAGCTGTGAGGATACTCAAGTGTCTACCATAAGGAAACACATCCATTTAGTACAGTTTTATCAAAGCAAGTACTAGAAAGCTTTACTTAAGGGAAATCTACTAGAGAAGATAGATACTCTGCTGAATTCTGCAAAGTGTTTTGCAATGATTTACTACACTGCGGCATTTGAAAGCACTTTTAAAAAACATATTGAGTGAGAAACTCCTATAAAACTGGTCTTTTGTGCATGTGATTGCAAGGCTGAAGCCCAAGGGAGGCATGAATCAGCTGTCTATTGGTCAATAATGTTATTAAATCAAGCCTCAAAGTTACTGTTACCATTCTAGCATGACTTAGCAATTAATTTATTCTACAGTACATATCTAGTGATCAAATGTGTTTTATGTCCTCCTATCAAACAACCAGGAAGGTTTTAAATGTCAGTAATCACTGTCTGACATCTTGTTCAATATTTATGATGTTGTAAGCCAGACTTACGACACAGTAACTCGGAGAATTCATGTTTATGGTTTTGGACCATTGCAACAATTGAAAGTACTCCCCAAAGCCTACCTTTAAAGCCAGGCAGCTTCCATCCAACAGAAGGATTTCTGAGGCACAAGGGAGTAGGTATTGAGCAATGATGCATCCAGATCTCTGCCAATAGCAAGATGCAGCAGGGTCCTCTCTTTTCATCCCATAACCTACCTACTTGGGTAGGTCATGGTAGTGAAAAAGGCTGGATTCATATCTTTGTTGTTACTGTGTGCCTTCAAGTAGTTTCCAACTTACAGTGACCCTAAAGCAAATCTATCATGGGGTTTCCTTGGCAAATTTCTTCCAGTGTGTGTGTATATATATATCATGGCTATCCTCTAAGGCTGAGAGTATGTGACTTGCCCAAGATCGCCAAGCTGGAAATTGAACCCTGGCCTCCAGAGTCCTGGTCCAATGCTCAAACCACTGTGTCATGCTGGCTCTCTTGCCACTAATAATTGGCAATACTAAACCTGAAGTTTTAATTCATATCAACCAAGATGGTTGTTACACATAATCAGGTACATGAGGGATATAGCCTGGAAAAAACTGGAATTATGCAATAAAACGATACCTTACGATGTGATTTACAGCGGTTTTAGTAAAACAACAAATCTCTTTTTATCAGCCATGTTTCAGTCCTGCAAGCCCTGAGTGAAAGTTCTAATTTCCATTATGTTCCTCACTCCTTCCCTTTCTGTACCACCCCCATTTCCACTAACCAAACAAAGTAGAATTATTTTAAAGATTGGAGGGTGAACAGCTTATACCAAATCATGGATTAATTCTCTGGAGGAGATTCAATAACAAGAGAAGCTCTGACCATGTAGTAGTTCATCAGTCCACCACCAGTGCATCTGAAGGACCATCTAAAGTGGGTTGAAATCCACAAAGGCTCATGTTAAATTATACCAGTTAGTGTCAAATGTGCTGCTTGATTTGCCCCCATCCCCTTTTTTTTCTTTGTAAAGATAATATCATTGCAGGAATTGCCCATAGGAACGTTTATAATTCAAGGTACTCCTAGAACACTGACTAACTTTAAATAGCCTTGAGTTAGACTATTCTTTGAAAATGAGGATTTGCATCTACACCAGTCCTGGGTCAACTCTGGACCAACCATGATAGCGACTACACATACTGGGCCAAATCTGGTGTGACATCACATCACATCCTGGTGCATAGAGGCAGGCTGGGCTTTCATCTTCTCATGCACCAGTTTCTTTGTAAAAATATTGCAGGGTTTGAACCTTCAGATTTTTTAAAAGAGATCTGAAGAATCTAAAGTTGTTCCAGCAGGATCTCTCATCCAAATCCTCAGTTTTACACTGCATAACATTTTGCAAATGTTATGCTTAATGTTAGTGGTCAGTCCCAGATTCTGTTGATACCTCTGCTATACAGTACCTGTGTTTCTTCTTGTGTTTCTAGTGCCCTGGAATTGCTAGATGCCTCTATCAATATCCATCTCTGAACACCTTGTCAGATCTCTCTTCTTCCAGATGATCCACTCAAGATTCCCATTTTCATGATATTTTAAAAGGCGGGGACTCCTAACAATGTCTCCAGATGAAAGAAGGAAAAACACAACAACCCAAGATTGCCCAGGTTGTGTTCCTGGAAGAATTGTTAGGCTAGACAGAGTCTCTTAAACCTGGTTCCAGAAAACAATACATGTTTTAAAAAAATTGACTCTTCTATAGATTCCTTTCAAAACAAAGTGACAAGGAAAACCAGTAAGCTAAATGGAACTAAACAACTTCCACATTAACTACACTTTTTTGGGTGAGAGGGGAGAGCAAAGGTTATTGGATTTCTCTAGCTTTTGATAGAAGAAATCTGAAACCTAGATTTGACTTGAGCTAAACTAGACAGTCAAAGTGAAGAGGACCAAGCTTGTATTGATGGTCTAGACTCTGACCGGAACCGGGTGTCTAGCTGACATGGATCTGGCTAGAAAGGGGAACATAAACTAGGAAAAAAGTTTTGTATACAAGCTGTCTGAAATGACTTTCTCAGCCAACTAAGTCTTTTGAGTAGGGATGAACACATATTTAAGGGCTTTATTCCAATAACTCACTGTTCCTTCCTGATATCATCCAGCTGGATTACTGCTTCTGTGGTTCTACATCTACTACATTCCCTTTCTCTGAAAAGAATTTTAATGTATAACTCGAACTGAGTTCCAGTTTAACTCTTTACTCTATTTGATCAGGCATTCTACAAATCTAAAATTTCAAGAAGATACAGGAGAAATATGAGATTACTTTTGCTTGAGCTAGAGTCCCTTTGTTGTTTCAGCATTAGTCAATGGACAAGATCTGCATTTGACACAGATTTTGTATATTCACAAGTCAGCTGTGGTGGTTGCTTCAGTTTTATGTAGTCATCAGTTCTCAAGCAGTATTACTGGATCCTTGTGTGTGTGTATAGTCTTAAATTAGCTTTTGCATGCATTCAAAAGTGATATATAGTGTGCCATTTCCTATACCCAGAGTCTTCCATGCCCAGGATCTATGGGGGGATGTGGTGGGAAGCGAAGGCATTGGACCTCCTAAAGGAATTCTCCCTCAGAGGAAATTTTCCTTCAATTCCTAAATTTGTAGTATTAAAGTAACTTAAATCTTCAGTAGAACATTTAGAAATACAGTTTAGGCAGAGCAAAAGCAAGCAATAGCATTTACATTACTGTACCACTTCATAGTGAACTCAGCACTCTCTAAGTGGTTTACAATCTATAAGTCAATTGCCTCCAATAAGCTGGGTACTTATTTTACTGAATAATGGCCTGTTCCAGACGGGCATATAGTACGCGCGGAGCGTGCGTTAGGGTTAGAAAGGGGCGTCACTTCCTGACGCCCCTAACCCTAGCATGCACTCCGCGCGCACAAAATGGCGGCGCCCTATACAGACGAGGGCGCCATTTTGATGTAGCGGACGCTTAGCGTCCACACGCAGTGTCGCGAAAATGATGCGGCGAGTGTGCCATTGGCACCTTGTCGCGTCATTTCCGTGGCGCAAAAAGAAGCATCATTTTGGCACTTCTTTTTAGCTGTGCCGGGAAGCCTCGCGGTTTGGCCGCTGGGGCTTCTCGGTGCAGCTAATGACAGCACAGGCAGCCCTCTGTAACGCGCCTATGAAAGGATGAAAGGCCAAGTCAGCCTTGGAGCCCTGGAATCGAACTCAAAATGCTGTGGCTGCAGTACTGGCATTTAACCACTGTGCCACCAGAACAAGTATAGTTTCCAAGAGAATGTGAACACAATGAATAGAAGAATTCTAGGTATGAAAGATTTTCAGTGTCTGTTTCACTCTCTGCAATGCTAGAAATTTGGGGAAGGAAGAAAAAATTAATTTGGGGGGGGGAGATTTTTATTGGGAAGAAATTCCCTAATTTTTCCTCACTTTATACACCACCTTTCCCCCTAAACTGGATTAATTTAGTAGAAATGTCCACCATGGTTTGGCTTATGTGTAACTAGATGCTTTTCTTCAGGGGGCTACTTAAAATCAAACTTTGCAAATTTCTGAGCCAAGAAATTGTAAATAATTTTCTAGACATAGTTTTTTGTGGGTTTTCTGGGCTATGTTGTCATGTTCTAGAAGAGTTTATTCCTGATGTTTTTCCAGCATCTGTGGCTGGCATCTTCAGAGAATGCCAGCCATAGATGCTGGTGAAACATCAGGAATAATGTCTTCTAGAACATGACCACATAGCCTGGAAAACCCACATAAAACTATGGATGCTGGCCATGAAAGCCTCCAACTTCACATTTTCTAGACAAATTAAAATCTTTAAATTTATTCATTGTTTGTACTGCTAGGCCTCCCACAAACCTCAGGCCCTAAAGTGTAGCTCACTTTGTATGTGTGTGTAAATCTGACTTATATACAATTAAATAATGACCCACAGAGGATGATGGCAGATGTCCATAGACATGGGAAGGACGGGGGTATAAAAGAAGAAGTGAAACAAGACACTGCTAACAGGATACTCTCCTCTCAGCCTGTGTCTTCCTAATTTTAGAAGAACAAAGCAAGTGCACAATGTCAAATTTGAGAACAGAGAAACAGAATCAAGCACAAGCAGTTGACTTCGTCCTATACCCTCTTGGATGCTGTTGTTAAATGTATTTATATGTTAGTAGTTGTTGTTGTGTGCCTTCAAGTCATTTCTGACTTTTGGTGACCCTAAGGCAACCCTATCTTGGGGTTTTCTTGGCAAGATTTGTTCACATGAGGTTTGTCATTGCCTTTCCCTGAGACTGAGAGAGTGTGACTTGCCCAAGGTCACCCAGTGGGTTTTAAGGCTGAGTGGGGAATCAAACCCTGGTCTCCAGAGTCATATTCCAACATTCAAATCACTATATCACACTGGCTCTCTATGTATACCTTCTAGTATTTCCCATCACCATATATGGATGAGAGAGCTGAGTAATGAAGAAAGTGGATGAGAAGAAAATCAACTCATTTGAGATGTGGCGCTGGAGAAAAGTGCTGGGAATACTGTGGATGGCCAAGAAGACAAACAAAGGGGTCCTTGAACAGAACAAGCCTGAACTCTCCCTGGAAATCAACATGCTTAAACTGAAGGTGTTGCACATCATGAGAAGGTATTTATTTATTTATTTATTTATTTATTTAATTTTTATGCCAATGAGGCATGGAAAAGGCAATAATATTAGGAAAGGTAGAAGGTAGTAGATAGAGAGGAAGACCACATGCCAGATGGATAGACTCTATCAGGGAGGTCATGGGCCTGAATTTGCAAGACCTGAACAGAGCAGTGGAGGACAGGGGGTCTTGGGGATCTATCATACACAGGGTTACCATGAGTGGGGGTGCGCCTGAGGACAGTTAACAAAACAACAACTACTTTCCTAGGGATTTCTCCATGTATACTAATGCATCTAATATGCGTGCTATTTTGCTTGCAAAGTGATCAACACAGGTGAATTTGAGTTTGTTATTAGAGTCAATTATGAGTTCATTATTATATCCTGGACATATTGCTATATTTTATTTTATGAATATTCCGCCCTTTCTGTGATGAGCTCATTCTTCTCCTCCTCCCCATTTTACTCCCCCCCAACAACCCTACATGCAAGGGGTTCTTCTAGCACATTTGAGTCTGAGCAAAGAAGTTGTAGCATAAGCTTTTGTGGGACTTTATCATATGAGGTAAATCGTGGGATTCAAAAGGCATTATCCAGGGAAAGTCGCTTGATCTCAGCTAAGATTATCACATGATGTTGTGATCAGAGAGGTCTTATCTTGGAAATAACCAGCAACAAATCATTAACAGGGAAATCTTCTGCATGATTTATTGCTGGTTATTCCCTGGTTATTCCTGGGATAAGCCCTCTCTAGTCACAATGTGTGTGATAATCGTAGCCGCGATCGTGTGACTTTCTCTGGATAATGCCTTTTGAATCCCCCAATTTTCTCCTGTGTGATAAAGTACGTAGTCTACATAAAATGCAAATCTCCAAGGTGCTACAAGATCCCTCCTACATACTGATATTCCAGACTAACATGGCCATGGGCCTTATCACACTAGACAAATTCTGCTCAGAAACGAGATTTCAAAGTACTGTAGAAAAACCTCCGCAAATGTGGGATTTTTTCAGACAACATTTCTTCCAAACAGCAATAACATGAAAATAAAGTGAACAGAAAGTTGACAAAAATGACACCTTTTTACTTTCGGGAACTTCCCAAAAAGTCTTTGGTGCAAACACTTCTGAAAAACATCCCACATTTGCTTCCCCCCCCCCCCACTTTTAAAATCCCGTTTCTGAGCGAGATTTGTCTAGTGTGATAAGGCTTTATGTCTCTGAATTCCAACAACCCTGTATGATAGATTTGACTCAGAAAGTGTTAGGCCGTTTCAGGCTATGTAGGGATTTGAACTGGTTCTCCCAAATCCAAGCCCAGATTAGTTTAATGTTATTTAGTGAACAAATTGGTAATAACTCATACATTGCTATGCTGAACTCAATGTCATGCCAGACTCAATTCACCAAGAGGAACAACATGCACACACTAAACAGGTCTTAAAAACATGGAGTTCAATCTGGTTAAATTAACACACTTTTAAAATCCAGTTATTACCCTTCTCACATCTTCACTGAATATCTTTACCACTGTGGCTGAACCAATGGCATTTTATCTGTAATGGCTATTTCACTCATACATGCAGTAACTTCTGTGGCAGCATATTATGGGACAAACAGATGAGTGTCACATCTGGGAGGAACACTAATACAGCCAACCCTCCTTATCCATGGATTTTTTAATCCATGGATTCAAGCATCCACAGCTTAAAATATTTTTAAAAAAGTATAAATTCCAAATAGCAAACATTGATTTTGCAATTTTATAATATAAGGTACACAATTTTGTTATGCCATTGTATTTAATGGGACTTGAGCATCCCCAGATTTTGCTATCCACAGGGGTGTGTCCTGGAACCAATCCCCAGCAGATACCAATGGCCCACTGGACTACTATTACTAATATTAATAATATAATATCCTTTAGAGGGTTCTACAGTGATATAAATATCTGCCAGCTTTTCAGTTGCACAACGTGGTTTCTCAGCCTAAATAGAAAAATAGATTTTTTTCTATATCTCTGACTGGTGACAAGACATATGAGTATATCTAACATGTCAGGTTCCTACATGGTGCAAGGATGACTTAGGGTATTATTCAGTTATACTATTCAGTTATTTAGTTATATACAGACTTCACACCTCAGGAAGTCGTGGAGGAATTGTTAGCTGATGCGTGTGTTTGTTACATGCTCAGTAACCCAAATTGCATTGGCTACCAAGAAACTGTATGCTTGCTTTATTAAGGAACATACTATAATATACGGTAGATATGAACTTCACACTTTTAATTTAATCACCTCTAAAAACTACTGGAGAAATGTTGTTTTTTCTATTCAATATTGGCAATGTTTCTACTCCTTCAATCACTAAAACTGGGTGGAATGTTATTGAAAGGATGCAGACTTTATTTCTTATATATATGGCAAGTTTAATAACTCTGCAGTCCAGCAAGGCAAAAAATCGATAAGATTTGTTGCAGCCGGTGCAAGGAAAAGTCAGAATATTCAGAATATTCTACATCTTCCAACCTCTCTGTTGGGGTTTGGGTTGACATTTTATTTCAAATGCCTGTGTAACAAGACATGACATGTAGTGTATCTGTACACATAGCACTGCACCCATTTAAAAATGCCTGAGTCTAAATGAGCAGAAGGGGGAGGGAGGAACTGGGTAACCAGATGTCCTCCTTTTCCAGGACATGTCCTCCATTTCAACCTTGTATCCAATAGGAATTCCAAAAAGTCCTCCATTTTGAGCATGCCTCTGAAGCATGAATTTATATTTCTATGCTACCCTGTTCAATGACTGAAATAAATTGTTGTTGTTGTTGTTGTTATTTCCAGGAGTGATTTTTGCTTTTTATTTATTTGGTCATGTCCTCCTTTTTTGGTTTTTCCTTAAATGCTCTCCATTTGGTGGTGCCTTGTCCTCCTTTGTGGTTAGGACATCTCTGGGGAGGAAACAACCATCCAAAATATGAGCCCATCTACACTGCAGAAATAATCCGGTGTGATACCTCTTTACCTGGCATGGCTCAAGGCTATGGAATTCTGGGAATGGTCATTTGTTGTGGCACCAGAGCACAATGTCATGTTCAAAGTGATATTATCCTGTGAACAACCTGTTATTATAGCACAATTGCGCTAATGGTTTTCACATGGCGTCGAGGAGAAATATAATTAAAGTGCCATTAACCTGTGAATAACCAGGCAAGACACAGCAGCAAATCTCATTTCTGATATGTCTCTGAATTCCAATAACCCGTGAATTACTTTTTGCTGTTTATTGCCTGCTTATTACCTGGTTATTCACAGGATAATGGCTCTTGTGTTAATCCCCCTTTAATCGTGTTTTAATGTCAATTGTGCAATTTTTTCGGGTTAATCGCCATTTAAAGTTCCAATTTCTCCCTGCGGGGAGTTTAACCAGTGAATATCCTGGGGGGGAAAAACGCATAATTACGTGAAACGATTTCACACGATAGCGCACAAAAGTGGTCAGAAAGTGGTCAGAAAGAAGCATTAAAGCACATCTTTTTTACTTTCGGGATTTTGGCGACAATGCATTCCCGATATCACTTTACTGGCGCAATTGCATGTGATAATAATTTGCTCAACTCCTCGCCATTTCTGTTTCATTTGCTGGAGGCTTTAAATGTGCTTTAATCTGCTTTTAATGCCAAAATTAGTGTGATAAACATGTGTGATAAACTCCAATTAGGGTTGCCATATCCTGCTTTTAGACGGGACAATCCCGGTTTGGGGGGGGGGCTTGGGATTGTCCCGGCCTGATTTTTGTGAAATAATAATAATAATAATAATAATAATTTGTTTTATTTATATACCGCTATTATATAATGTCCCGGGCCTGGCTTACCAGGCTCCCACCCACCTCCGCCACGGGCCCGCAACTCCTCCTCCTCTAGGCTTGGCCACAGGAGGAGCTGAAAGCTCACCCACTGCAGCCTCTCCAACTGCCCACAAGGAGCAGTGGCCCAGAGGAGGAGGAGCTCCAGGTTAGAGGTAGGCCAGTTGGGCAGGGCTGTGGGGTGGAAGGTTGGAGCCTCCAGTCCACCGCCATTTGCTGTGCTTTTGGTGCGGCAGCTGCAGCGGCAGGGGGAGAGAGGCCTTTTAGGTCTCTCTCCGTAGGCGGGGGGATTGGGGCCTCTGCCGCCGCTTGCTGCGCTTTTGGTGCGGCAGCAGAGGGAGGAGAGAGGCCTTTCCCTTACTCAGACTGGCCACTATGCCAGACAAGGCAACCTATTGGTGGCAACTAGCAAAAGAAAACCTGAGTGGAATCAAATGAGTTCTTCACCATTTCATGGTTCAGAGTAACCAAGCTCCTTTGTGCTGCAAGGATATTAGTTAGACAATTCTTAACCAATCCTGAGATAGTTGCAATTCATTGTATCAAAAACCCATCTTCTTCCCCATCCCCAGATAATTAATTATAAATCAATTGTCCTGTTTGAAGGAGCCTAGTGGACATTGTATAGTGGTTTGAGTACTGGAGGAGGACTATGGGAAATTAGAGGTCAAATCCCTACTCAACTACAGAAACCTACAGTGGTTTTAGGCAAGAAACAGTCTCTCAGCCTCAGAGGAAGGCCATGGCAAATCTCCTCTGAAGAAAGCTGGCCAAGAAAACCTCACAACAGGCTCGCTCATTGGAGTTTGCCATAAGCTGGAAATGACTTGAAGGTAAATAGTTTGAGACTGCAAGTAAGGGCATACAGCCATAAATAGTCCTCTATACAAAAAATAATTTCTGCCACATGGAAAATTTGCATTCCAGGAAGAGCAGTCTTCACAGACTTCCCTAAATGTGCAATATTTTCTTTCTGTCTTTCTTTTTGGAACACGGAACATTCTTTCTTATTCAGAAATAATACACCCCATAGTGTATCTATACTACAGCGTTACAGCAGCTTGATGTCACATTAAATGCCATGATTCATTCTATGGAATACTGAGAAGACAGGTTCACCGCCAGCATTTCTTGGGCCAGATCTGCCTTGCTATATGGAGTGCTTTTTCAGCTTTCAGGATCGAGCTGACTTTACAGTTAAGAGGTTCTCCATGCTAAATTTGCAAAACTAGGAGCTCTGGACTTCAGACTTAGTCAGAACTGATATCTTTTGACCTGGAAAACCTTGCCCTCTGTATCTCTAAATGTATACAGGAAACGTGAGGAAGAAACTCTTCTAGAACATGGCCACATAGCCACAAAAAACTATGGATGCAGGATCGATAGTGACCGCTTCATCCTGAGGCAGCAATGCTGTGACTATGCTCCAAACTCAAATGGGAGCCCTCTTGTCTTCACTAGCAACAGGTGATGTGGAAGAGGGAATATTGGTGTCATTTGCTCCTCTTTTTAGTTCTAGGATGAATTTATTCCAAGATGAAATATCAGCCGCAATTATAAGCCACTCCTTCAAGTGAAAAATATCAGGCAAGCTTTGTAATAATTAACCTATGCTTATAAAGCAACAAACACGTTATAGTATCCTTCATTGTTCAAAGGACGCTTATAGGTCCTATAATATAGGGACTTCTCTTGGTGAGATGCCCCTCCTTAGAAGTAAGTGGGGCCTCTTCTGAAGGAGATGGGGCCTTATATGTCAAAGGATGGAAGAGTATTGTTGTTGTTGCTGCTGTTGTTTTGTGCTTCTGATAATATGGCAGCCCTAAGGTGAACCTATCACAAGGGTTTTCAGGGCAGGACCTGTTCAAAGAGGTTGGCCTTTGCCTTCCTCTGAGATTGAGAGAGTGTGACATGCCAAAGGTCAACCAGTGGCTTTCCATGGCTGAGTGGGGATTCAAATTCAGACTCCTAGTCCAACACTCAAAATACTGCACATTATCAGACAAGGGAAATTGGAAGTATAATCCAATGGCAATCTGAACGCAATCATGGGTTTCACGTTATTGTGTGATAGACTACCACACACAATTTCAGGCAATGGGAAGTCAGTCCGAACGCAATCATAGTGTTTCATGTTATTGCGTGATAGACTACCACACGCAATTTTGGGCAATGGCAAGCTATTTTTGTGCAATGGGAATCCAGTTTGAACACAATTTGAATTCACGTAAATTTGCTGAACTACTGAATTCATGTAAATGCGTTCTGGCCCCCATTTCTTTTCATTCGAAATTAAGAGAAATTCCTCATGTGTGATAAAGTCATACTGGTTCTCTACATTTGCAATCGTCTTGGAGGATGCGTACTTTTGTGAGGCATTGATCCTTTCCTCTCTATTAGAGAGTTTTTAACTTTTAATGGGGAAGGATGCCTTTCAAAGAGAGGGGGATAGGAGGGAAAGAAGGACAAGAGAGAGCCGAGGGCCCTTTCTGTCTCCTGAGAGAAATGTTTGTTTTGCTTTCTGCCAAAGGCCAGGAGGAGCAGACCCCCAGGATCCCTTCCTCCTCCTCCTCCTCCTCCTCAGTCCTTCTCTCCTTCCCTCTCAGCCCCCCTTCTTCCTTGCAACGTGTTGCAATTCCTCTCAGCAGCAGAGAGAGACCCAGCTGCCAAACCGCGGGAAGAAAAAAAGTTTGGGAAGTCTTTTCAAGGCAGCAGCCTCTCCAACTTCTCTCTCTCTCTCTCTTTCTTTCCCCCTCTTTCTCCTTCCCCCCATCCTTCCCGCCCTCCTTTTCCCCTTTCCGCCCACAAAAGCCTGTGGGGTTCTGTGACGCAGCGTCTGAATTCTTGGGAGGGGCTTTCGGGGGGGGGGCAAGTTCTCTCTCTCTCTTTTGCTCCTCTCCATCCTCCCTCTTTTCTCTTCCTCCTTCTTTCTTCCCTCCATCACCTTCCCAAGAAGCAGAAGAACTAGGAGAAGAAGAAGAAGAAGAAGGGCCAAGGGAAGGGGGCACTCCAAGGCCAGGGCAAAACAAACAAGGGGGTTCTGCTGCCAGGCTCTTGGGGAGCCCTCCTCCCTCCCTGGCTATGAAGGTGCCCGGCCCCCCCTCCAGGCCCCGGCTTGGCTGCTGCTGCTGCTGCCCCCCCCTCCTCCTCCTCCTCCTCCTCCTTGGCATCCTTCTGCCCTCGGAGCCCGGGCTCTGCGCGCCGCTTCCCTCAGGTACCAGGGGAACCCTTGGGGGGCAAAGGGGACCAGGCCCCAAAAGAGGGCACCAGGGAGGGAGGGAGGGAGGGCCTCCTGTTGGGGGAAACAACACAAAAAAAGGAGGGGCTCATACATAAAGTTCACATACTTTCTTTACTCCACCTCTTTCTCTCTCTCCTTCCCCCTCTCTTCTTCTACTTCTTCCTCCTCCTCCTTTTTTCTTCTTTTCCTCTTCCTCCTCCTCCTCTCTTCTTCTTCTTCCTCCTCCTCTTCTTCTTCCTCTTTTTCCTCCTCCTCCTCTCTTCTTCTTCACCTCTTCCTCTTACGCCTCCTCCTCTCTTCTTCCTCCTCTTCCCTCTCCTTTTTTCCTCCTCCTCCTCCTCTTCTTCTTCTTCCTCTTCTCATCTTCTTCCTCCTCCTCCTCCTTCATCCTCTTTTTCCCCCTTCACTTTTTCCTCTTCTTGTTCCTCCTCTTTTTCCTCTTCCTCTTGTTTCTGTTCCTCTTCCTCCTCCTCCTCCTCTTCTTCTTCCTCTTTCTCTTCTTCCTCTTCTTCCTCTTCCTCTTCCCCCTCCTCCTCTTCCTCCTCCTCCTCCTCTTCTTCTTCTTCTTCCTTCTCTTCTTCCTCTTCTTCTTGTTCCTCCTCTTCCTCTTTCTCCTCCTCTTCTTCTTCCTCCTTCTCTTTTTCCTCTTCTTTCTCTTCCTCTTTCTCCTCCTCTTCCTCTTTCCCCTCCTCTTCCCCCCTCCTCCTCTTCCTCCTCCTCTTCCTCCTTCTTTTTCCTCCTTCTTTTTTTCCTCTTCTTCCTGTTCCTCTTCCTCCTCCTCCTCTTTTCCCTCTTCTTCTTCCTCCTCTTTTTCCTCTTCCTCCTCCTCTTCTTCTCCCCCCTCCTCCTCTTCCTCTTCTTCTTCTTGTGGGGTAATTGTGGGGCACCTTTTGAGGGACAGAGGGAGGTGGGCTGTGCTTCATTTTTGGAAAGGAAAGGAGAGCCCTGAATGAAACCAGATGTGGTTTGGAATGGCAAAGAAGAAAGAAAAAAAGGGAGGAGGGTGGAAGGCTGGTTGGCTGGCGAGATGAACTTTGCTGGTTTCAAAAACTCAGCTTCGTGTCCACCTCCCCAGCAACAACAACAACAACAACAACATGTGTACTTTTCTGTGGGGTTTCATGACCTTCTTTCCAAGGAGTTGCGTTGGAAATTATGCTCTTGGGAAGGGACCCTCTTGCTCTGCGTCCTTTAGGTCTGGCATTTTAAACTCCCTCATGGATGAAATCCCACCCTTGAGACTTTTCAGACATATCCAGCCATAATAAAACCCACACACCACTTCAAGCCAGCAGATCTTTCCAGAGAAAGCAGTGCTTCCAAATGCAGACACAGACACACAGAGTGTCTCTAGTTGTTCATTGACACTAGAGGTTTGGCTAAGAAGGCAACTGAGATAGGCTTGAAGCTAATGGCAGAGATGTATTGGTCTCAAGAGCTTTGTCCGTTGCTCAGTGTGAGCTGGTCTAGCCTAGTTGCATTGAACTTTTTTCTTTTTCTTTTCTTTTTTCATTTTTGGCCAAATTGGCAAAACCTCTCTAGTGTCTGGATGGGTCAATGGTTTGTACTAGACAGTGAAAAAATATATTTTATGAATCCTGAGTTTGCTCCGGCTTCTGCGTGTTTTATGACCAGTAGACTAACAAACAAGCCGCTGCAGCACGATAACTTTCTACAAGAGCCCCATTGTGGCTTACGAAGAGAAAAATATTAACATACGAAAAATCAAGAGGCAATTGGAGAAAGGCTGGGAGCTCTAAGAAGTGTAAAAATGGAATCTAGAAATTGCCCCATCTTGGAATTGCCCTGTCTTGGAATTGCTTTTGGAAAGATCGAGGTGCAAAGTAATGACAGAAGATGTACACTTGTCCCTCCATATTCGCTAGGGTTAGGGGTGCAAGACCCTCGTGAATATGGAAAAACCACAACTAACAAAAACACCATGTCTCTGGGTCCTCCAGTGCATCTCTGTGGTCAACATCCAACAGACACTGACCATAGAACTGCACTGGAGGAGCTACAAATGCCTAGTATAGTGTTCTCTCTAGGAATCTCTAGGTCTTTCGGTGCAACTTTTAGTTATAGTTGACCATAGAGTTGCACTGGAGGACCTAGATATTCCTAGAGAGAACATATTAATCAAATCCATGAATAATCAAATCTGCAAATATCAAAGCCACACATATGGAGGGATGAGAGTGATCAAAGAGTGCAACTAACTTATATATAGGTAACTGAAGACTGAGCAAGGTAGGCTTGCTGTTCTGTACCTTCAAATAATTTCTGACTACCCCTAACATGGGTTTTCTCGGCCAGATTTCTTAAGGGGAGGTTGACTGTCATCTGAGGCTGAGCAAGTATGACTTGCCCAAGGTCACCTAGGTCCAAAACAAACTGCCAAAATAATCCATTTTGAGACCGCTTTAACTGCCCTGGCTCAATGCTAGGGAATTCTGGGAACTGTAGTTTTGTGAGACATTGAGCCATCTCGGTCAGAGTGCTCTGGTGCCACAATAAACTACAATTGCCAGGATTCCCTAGTACTGAGCCAAGGCAGTTAAAGAGGTCTCAGACTGGATTATTTCTGGAGTGTGTTTTGGATTCTTGTGAGTTTCCATGGGTCAGTGGGGATTCAAATCCTGGTCTCGGTTGTCATAGTCCAGCACTCAGACCACTACACCATGCTCCTACATGCAATCAGTACAATCATGGACCTTTTGCTGATCGCTTCCCTCTTAAGAAAATGCACTACCGAGGCAGCAAAATACTGGAGGTGACTTACTTCCTCCACTATGGGATTAATAATGGGGTGGGGAGAGAATTGAATGAGGGGGGAAAAACCTTTGCCACTGCTCATATCATATTCAACACCTTGTACTTAAAAACCTAGGCTCCCTCAAATTGATATGGTTTGGCCCATGATCAGCTTAGCTTCACCTTGCAACGACCCAGAATCATCCTCATTTTAAAACACAGACAGCAGTTTTCCCATGTGCACATCAGTTCACTTATCTAGAAGAGGGGAGAAAGTGATGTCTCAGTTCTCAGGTACTATGTGAGTTTTGCATAGTTTGTGTTTAAAATACTGTGGCTGCTAAACCAATATTTTGGGAAGAGTAAAGTGAATGATATTAGTACGCAGTGTCTTGCCGCAGCGTGAGGCCTTTGGTTGTTAGCCATTTTACTGAATACTGGTTGACAGATTTTTACTGCTGTTCTTAATGGTCTTTCTTGTTTTCCTTCAATTCAGTTACTTTTGCTTCTGGAATTTGGTTTCATTGCGTTAAAGATAAATACAAGACATATTTTTCTTAGACAAATCAAATGTTTTGGAAAGATGAGGTATGCATATTTTATTACATAATAAAAGAAACTTTCATATTCTTATGTAAAAATATTGTACTCCAGATTTCTCCCACTTGGTGCCCTCCAGAGATGTTGAGTGATTTTCTGTCATCTCCTGCCACTATGGCCATTGGCTGGGGATGATGGGAATGAGCATCCAAAACATCTGGAGACCATCTGGTTGGGGGAGGTGGATGTATACTAGGTGACCTGTAAGTTTTGAAGTTTTTAAAGGGGGAAGTGAGCTGCTTTTATAACATAGTTATCCAAGGAAGTGGTGCCTGCTTAGAGTTTTTCTTCAGTTAATTTGGGTAAATATCGTTTCTTTTTTTTTTACTTCTTAAACGGTTCGCCCTTGCTATGTTAAACAGACATAGTCCTTTATTTTGAGTACAAAGAGAAAAATAACTCGTGCTTGGGATGAGGAATCGGTAGGTCCTATCCAGAGATCTTCAGGAGCAGCAGACGGCGGCACGTCTACTCTTTCATAAACAGGCTGGGGAATGGGGGCGTTCCTTTGGAGTAAAGGAAGTGGGAATAGAGCAATTATGTAGTAAAAAGAGCAAGTTTTCAGAACCTCAGCAACTTTGAAACTGTTTATTCATGCTCAGTATGTGTATGTTTTTAACTTGCACAAACCATTTCAGGCCAGGCTACTAACATCTTGGAAGAAATAGATCACCAACTCAAAACTCTGATTTCTTTCTTCTTGGCCACCAAAACTTTACCCAAATAATAAACCTCTTCCTTTACACTTGGAAAATATTCATGTTCTGTCCCAACCTGTAACATAGCCACTAAGTTTATTTCTCCATACTTTTCCTGCTGCTCAGGCGGAGTGAGGTGTCTATTGCAGGTAGCTGCCAGTTTAAGGTATTCTGTGAAGGACAATGAATTGTTGGTGATTTGATTTAATTTTAGTGATGCTGTATTGTTGTTTCATACCACAAGTAAAATAGAAAAGGTACATGTAAACAGATAAAGGACTGAATAGTGAAAGGAGGCCAAAATCTCTACCAACCCCCCCAAATCTACATTTGATCTTGTGTGTATGTAATTATATCTTTAAAGTGAGCGTTGTAAAGTTAATTCCTTCTGAGTTTTTACAGCCCAAGATGAACAGATGTTCCTGTGGGCTTTTCTGTTGCAGGTACCAAAATTACTTGACCAACCTTGGGTACTGTAGATTTTGATAGTGGAGGGAATCGGAGAGTCACAGCTGGCTACCTAACATCAGGGAGAAAAATATCTTGGGCTAACTTTGAATCATAACTATTATGACAGGATATTATGGCTCTGTAGAACAACTTCTAGAGCCAGTATGAAGTAGTGGGTTGAGTGTTGGACCTGGACACTAGAAAACCAAGGTTCAAACCCCCACTCAGTCATACTTTCTCAGCCACAGCATAATGTGAAATGACTTAATAGATTTTAGGCCTTTAATCCACAGGAAAGAAACACATATTGTTCCCAAGTAGTTTTAAACTGGATCTTGATCCGGTGAAAACCACGATGGTTCCCACTTAACTCGAATCCCTGAAGCAATTCAGAAGGGGAGGCCATGGTTTTTACCCATTTTTCCCACATCAAAAAGACGCTGGTAAAATTGGGTGTTTTTTGGGCTGAATTGATTTATTTGATTCAGCCCAAGTGGGAACCAAGTGGAATCGAATCAGATTCTAATATGCCTTGGTTCTTGAAAAATTTGTCATGGTAGACAGTGGCATCACATCATCTGACAGCCTAGAAGAGGGGTGATACCAGGCAGAACTGTCCTGTGGGCAGTACATCATCTGACAGCCTAGAAGAGGGGTGATACCAGGCAGAACTGTCCTGTGGGCAGTAAGGTGCTGCTATTGGCACCTGCCCTTTCTTCCTCACTGTGAGGAAGCCACACAGAGATGAAGGAGAGACAAACCTCCCTCTCCTCTCCTCCCCTTCCTCACTTGCATGGATGCCCCCCCCCCCGCTGTCCTCCCGTACCAGCTGACACCAATCCTGAGATGCCAGTGATGGATGGCAGGAACACAGTTACCTATAGTATCTGTGAGGGAAGAAAGACATCAGCGTTATGACTTTATCTTCACAATTGATTTGGACTTCATTTGCTAGGATTCCTTTTCATTTCTTCTCCTATTCTTCTACCTAGTTGTGCTGTTGTTCTGTTCCATGTGTCCCCAACAGTTTCCTGCTTCTCCCTTTCTTCTATCAACTTCAGATAACCCACCTACTCATTATCTAGGTGCACAGGTTGTAGGTTTCCATGTTACTTGGAGAAGTTACTAAAGCAGGGAAAAGTGACCTTTTTAGGCTGAGGCTTTCATAGAACTGTTGTCCAAAAAAGTCCCCCGCCCCAAGCTGAGCAGTGGCCCTCTGGATGTTGTTGGTCTATATGTGGTTTGTTGTAAAAAAAAAATTGCTGTTTTTCATGCAACATTTTTGTTGTGCAAGATTATTTTTTTTGTAGAAAACAGCCATGTTGCTCAACAAAAATGTTGCACAAAATTCAGCAATCTTGCACAAAAATAGGCATGTGGTTTTGTTATGCAACATTGCTGTTTTCTGTGCAGGATTTTTGTATGAATGGGGAAAATACCAAACAGCTCAACCTCCCTTTCACTGCAAACAGAAATCTTACACAACAAAAATGTTGCACAGAAAACAGCAACATTGCACCACAAACTACATGTCTATTTTTACTGGATTTTGTGCAACATTTTTGTTGTGTAAGATTTTCAATGTACAAAATTTCTGTTTTCTACATAAAAACAGCAATCTTGCAGAAAACATACATGTGGCGGACCTGGAAACAACATTTCTGAGCAACAGGAATGTTGTACAATTTCCTTTCCATATTAAAAGTTGCACAGTTTTCAGGAGAGATTGTATGGTTTCTGGAAAAACAACACTTTTGCAAACAAGCTACACAGCTTCTGTGGGAAAGCTGCAGAGTTTCTCATTGTTGTAGAGAAAGGGGAATCATAAGTATCTTGAACCTATGGGACAAAAAACTGTTTCATTGTTCTTGAAATCCGTGGTACAAGGAGAGAGAAAAAATAATAATCAAGATTTACCATCTTCACATACAACACTCAAAGTAATGTTCTCTGTACCTAATGGGTGCACTGCCATCTTTATGAGAGGTGCATGGGGTCTGACAACTTTATTGCTTTTGATGATGGTGATGATAAAATATTGAAGATTTCAATATTTTTTGTTGAATTAAACTTTATATTCAAATATGCTATCATCCTAGTCCTTATGACTACATGAGTGTTCATGTCATGTATTTTATTTTGTTTATTTAGACAGGCTGCAGACAGGAGCCTGTCTTTGAAGATAAACATGTGTGTTTCCCGTCAGGAGAATGATGGGATAAAGCCCGTGCGATAATCTCCTCAATTTCTCTTCTACTGGAATGTCTGTTCTCCTGTATTTTTATCTTTTTCTGTTCTTTCTCTTTGTGTGTCACTTGCATCCCATCCAGAAATAGAGGGGAGTTACTTAATCTGATGTTAGTTTATTGGCATAAGTAGCTCAGTATTGTCTATAGTGTACACTGAGTGATCATGGCTTTCAGACTGGGCTGGAGAAACTGTAGCTCACAAACCACATCCAGATCTCCTAGGAAGCCCCCCCCCCCAGAAATATCCCCACTCATATATTTCCACAAATTTCGAAAAACTCAAAAAGCCCCTCACAACTCCCTAAGAAGTGTGGAAGGCAGTTTTGTATGTTTTGCCCTCTCCCAGCTGTTTTAGGTCCAGGAAAATCCATTATTTAACTAAGCAATAAACTGCTTTACACCTCCTTGCTAAACAAAAAAGCTCTCCCCTGATATCCTCCCCAAAAGTGGCAAAATTGCCTTAGGAAATGTGTGTGTGCATGTGTGTGTTGAGTCAAAATTGTTAAAAATCTTAGGACATGAGTGGTGGCAACTATCCAGAAGGTCAGTGTGACCCCCACCTTATCCTTAATGGCTGCCTCCCCATGTTCTCAAGGGTTTCAGACAGTGGGTCTTTCCAACCCTTTCCACCCCTCTGAGAGGCTAAAGATAGAACCTGGGAGTGTTTACATGCAAAGCAAGTTCTGTATCACTTGAGCTGATTTGGCGTCCATTCCTCTACACTTCGTCCTAGTGCAGGTGAGGGCCAACTCCAGCCTAACCCAGTCCTGGAGCTATTATGGGATCTCTGATGCTCTTTGATGGGTGATGATGATGGGGAGCTTCACTGGGGGATCAGGTGAGTTGGGCAAAGTCACCTGTGTATCTACAACAGGAAGGCTCCTGTGAGCCTGTGTGGTTCCACTATGTGAAGACTTTGCCTGGATGCAGAAAGCCCTCACTCAACAAAGCTGGAGGCCAAATGAGGTTGGAGGTTTGATCACCCATAAACTCATCCATCTCTAGGGTTGCCAGAATCAAAACTGGAGAGGTTTCCTGTCCCTTTAATGACTGTGGAAAAGTAGGAATTTGAGCAGGTGCTGCATGTTATCTGATTGTGTGATGACTAACACCTGCTGAAATACTCTCTTCTGTACAGCTATGAAAGGGACAGGAGTTCTCTCCAGGTTTCACTCTAGCAAACCTGTCTATCCCAGGAGAATGAAAGTTACAAGCTGAAATAAGGACAGGGTTCCTGTTTCTTTAATGACTGTGTAGAAGAGAGGATTTCAGCAGCCGTTGTTTGTGTGACATCCAACATCTGCTGAAATTCCTTCTCCTATCCAGCCACAAACAGGGGTAGGAGCCCTGTCCATTATTTCAGCTGGAAACCACTAGGGAGGACTCCAATGCAGCTTTTAAAAAATCTAGACTCGTGTACACTGCTCAGCTTTTGGGTTTGCCTGGAATTTTCATTTTGTGTTTTGCTAGCTCTGTTTGGGTTCAAGTTAATGCTACTCAATACTCCTACATACAAGGGATTTTGGCTTAGGAGGGAAGTACACAACAGCAATTTCACTTGGATTGACCTTTAGTGCAACCAGAGGTATTCTGTGTATGTCCCCCCCCCCCTCAAAATCTGTAAAGCCAGCCCAGCTCACAGCAATGACTGTGATGGAGGCAGCAATCTCACTGAATGTCAAACTATATACTGTTGGACTGTTGTTGTTTATAAAGAGGGGCTTGTTTGTAGGATTGCCAGATATAAAACCAGAGAAACCACCTGTCTATCTAATGGTGATGTAGAAGAGGGGATTTTAGCAGAAGTTTCTTGTTACCTGGTTGCATGACAAGCAATAACTGCTGACCTTACTGTACAGGAGTTCTCTCCAGTTTTCAGTTTGGCACCCTTAGATGTTTCTTATGTACATTCACTTTGGGGAAGGGGCTATGAAACTAATTGCAGGGGAGGATCTAGGAGAGTGATTAATTTTCTCTTTTGGCTGTGTTTGCAATCAAAACACAAACAAAGGGTAATGTGGGGAGATTCCCATCAGTGGTGAAACAGCCATCAATAGGTGTCAGTTTAGTTGCAAAAACAGCTTGAAAAAAGAGGTTAATTGTCTCCTTTCCTAATATCAGAACCTTGAAAAGCAGGCTGGAATTAAACAAGGTCTGTCTATGGCTGAGTCCAAAGCAGGGGTGTTGAAAAATGACCCATGCCTCACCTTAATGATTAGGCCTCACTGGGAAACTGACAGGATCAGGGATTCCCAAACAGTAACCTACAGAATTCACAGTCTCAGAGATGTATTCTTACCACCTCCACACCAGAGCAGTGTGGCCTCCTCCACACCAGAGACCCATAACTGCAGACTGGCTCATCAGTTGAAGCCTAGAAAGGGTGTCTGAGAGATGGAAGATTATTAGGGTCCAGATCAGAGACCTTGTCCCTTTAAGGCCTTCCATTTCTCATGGAGGGGCTGGAACCTCTGCCTCCAAAGGGTGTTCATACTCAATGTGTAAAAGACTCTCCTCTACCTTTTAGACTTGCTTGGTGCAAGTTGCTCAGTTGGAGCTTTCCATGGTACTGCAACTTTTGGTCTTCATTGTCCAGTGGGCATCTAATCAAAACCTGCACAACACTATCTACTTGCTACCCTGCTCCCTGGAGGTAGTGTGTTGTGATGATAGGGTAATACATAATACCACCATAATTCAGGGCTGTGGACTGTGTAGCCCTCCTATTAACCTACACCAATGAATATGTTGGCTAAGGCTGCTGGGATCAACAATCCAGGAATATCTAGAGGGCCCTATCATCCCCACCCCTGCTACAGGAGGGGCTTATGTTAGGAAAAATACTATTCTGGGAACAGGGAGTCATCTTGCTCTGGATGGGATGGGAGATGAAATGTGCCTTCAAGTCACTTGTCAATTTATGATGACCCCATGAATTACATAGGGATTTCTAAGATGAAGAATATTCAGAAGTGGTTTGCCATTTCTACTCAGTCCATCTGCTGTGGGACCTTAGAGGTTCAAACATTCCCAAACAGTAATTTATTTGAGATACTGCCTTCAGTCTCTGTAATCTTTCCCTTATTCTTGTTATACGCCTTCAAGTTAATTCCAGTTGATGGCAATCCTATCATAGGGTTTTCTTGATAAGATTATTCTAAGTAGATTTGCCATTGCCTACCTTTCAGGTTGAGAGAGTGTGACTTGCCCAATACAGAGTTTCCTTAGCTGAGCAGGGATTCAGACACTGTCATCCCATAGGGGTAGTTCACATTACCCCTTTTGAGCCTGTTGCTTTCTTTTCTTATTCACCATCTTTTAAAGGGTGTGAATTCTATCCTGTTTACTAATATTTCTCATTCATTATATCAAACAGGGCAGAATTTGAAGAAGGTAAGAATGACATGTAATCCAGTCTTTTGGATTACAAATCCAAACAGAAGAAAACAGAGAAATCAGTTGGCTTTGCTAGCATCAGAACTTCCTAAAACACGCTTGGCTTTTTGGACTTCTAGTTGAAAAATTACTTTATTTCTATGAAGGAAATTAAATCTTTGACTGATTTTCCATCCACCCAATATCAATTTCTTGGACAATGTGACTAAAATGTGGTGGGCTCATAGCAGATTATCTAGGAGACAATTTTGGCTAGACAGCATATTGGTTAGATAGCAGATTAGTCCTGGAGTCAATTTTCTGCCCTGTGAACCCTCAGGGGCCAAACAGACTGCCTAAAAATGTGTGTGAGGTGGAATGAAACAAACATGGAAATGGCTAGAGGCAGGTTTCTGGTATTGAAAAACTGGTGTCTTTGATGTTAAAGAGTGGCAGAGAGGCTCCAAAATATTTGAACGGTGAATTGTCACTCCTGTTGACCACCAAGGAAGGCAATTCACTGTTTTTGGCTTGAAAAAGTTGGATGAGTCTGGAGGAGCTGAAGCTGCAAAAACAGTTGGGGTGGTGATGCATGTGGCACCAGGGCCACACTTTGTCTACCGATCATCTAGAAGCATTTAAGTCTAGCTTTAGGGTTGGGCATGACACTGAACCAGTAGACTAACTTTCTGAGGGGGAGACGGAGTGCTACTCAGTTGATTCTGCTCAACTGCTCAGCATCATTTATTGTCATTGATTATGATATTTCTCTGGATTGGATTTGTAGGGTGGGGACTGAGAGGACTGTTTTACAACTCTATTCCTGCCTACAGAACTTCTAACAGAGGGTAACCCTGGGGCTATGGTTTGATTGCTTGATAGCTTTGCCCTGGGCTCCCATAGGGTCCCATTTTCACCCCTGTGTTGTTGAACACATATATGGAAATGCTGAAAGGAACCATCTGGAGATGTAGAGTACAGAGCCATCAATATGCAGATGACAATCAACTTTCCACATAAATCTGAAGAGGAGCAATGCCCAGAAGTGGCGATAGTCTAGATGGGGAGAGGGGTCAGAAAACTGAAGATAAATCTCAACAAGATGAAGGTGTTGTGGCTAGATAGTCCTCAGGTCTTGGAGCTGTGTAATTGACCTGTTTTAGAAGGAGTAGCATCCTCCTTGAAAGAGCTTGTCTTCAGAGTTCAGAGTTGTCTTTGATTCCAAAAATTGTCACTGGAGGTCCAAGTGACCTCACTGGTGAGGCATGCTTATGCCCAGCTATGGCTGATTTGCCAGTTTTTAACCCAGATAGCCTTTCTTTTGGCTGGACTGTTACTTGATACTGTAGATGGGTCTTTGCTTGAAGACAGTATGAAGGCTGGAACTTGTTCAGAATATCATGTCCAGGCTATCTAGAGCAGCAAGGAGGGAGGGAGAATATTACAGTACTCTGATCTCTATTCTTTCAGTTATATGTTTATCTTTTAAAGTCAGAATGCTGCCACCACTTGTCTGGAATAAAAAAAACATGTGTCACAAAGCCACACATACTCTGTAACTAGAAAAATAGAAACACTGCAAAAAGAATGAAGTTATCATTTTTAATGTTACGATTGCAATGCAGCTTTGGTGATTATTAAGCAAAAATTTATTATAAATACTTTGCTCTTTTTTGCAACTTACTTCTAAGCTCTTTCTCAGGTAACTCAGTGTTGTTTTCCCCTCCTTCGCTCTACTCCATGAAAAGATTCTGAAACCTGCAGGGGCTGTAATTTTCTAAGCTCTCCTGAAAGTTGTAATTTTCTAACTTTAGCTTTTGTTTTTAGAGTAAGCTGATCTTTTGGGGGTCATAAAGCACAAGCCCTCTTTGGTCTGACAGTCTAACTTTAAGATTTTTAAAAGCCACATAGCCAGGAAAAATGGAGAAATCTTGGATCTTGGGGAAGTGACTACTTCCCAGAACTTGCTCTATCTGCTTTTGTTTGGGGTCAGCTGACACCTCTTCTTTTTCTTTGCCTCTTTTGTAGCTTCTCAGGAAAGAGATTTCGCCCGTGGTTAACTTGTAAAAACATTGGTACTTGGAAGCCACATCTTAAGAGCTAAATACTGTCTGTAAGCAGGGAAGAAGTTTGAGGCCGGGGCCTGGAGGCCCTGGTAGGAATTTTGCTATAAAGGTTAACTCAAATTGGAGGGTTAGACTCTGTTAGGCGTTTGAAACTAAAATGGCAAGCAAAATGTTGTTATGCAAGTACAGTATATAATTATTCACCTTCGGAGCATTGTTTATTGTTCTAGTTGGCTGCCCTGCTATCTTCAGACTGACTCACATGATTCTTACTGACTATTTTGCCAGAGGTGTAGGGCTACTGAAGCCATGTTCCTCCAAATTTAGTTCCCATCCCATAATGTACTTGCTGTCTGTTTTGGATGCAGTGCTACATTCTATTTGCATGGATTGAATAACTTGGGGATTCTGGGAGTTACGGTCTAAAAAGTAACTTTTCTGGACTCTGAGAGAATGAAGCAAGGGGCTGTTACTAAACAGCTTTCTGGAATTGACTGCTTTATGGTGTTGGTGGTGTTGATGTTGACACTGATTACTTTTATTATTCTACTGTGTCCTTTCTGGTTTTGATTTTCTCAGACTCCGGGATATTTCTTATCTATAGCAGTGGTCTGCAGGGCTGCCTGGAGACAAAGGACTCACTGGTGAAAATTTCCAGGATCTGCAATACCAGTCTCCCAGCTCAGAAGTGGAAATGGGTTTCCCGAAACCGGCTTTTCAACATTGGAACCATGCAGTGCCTGGGGGTCTCCTGGAAGTCTGCAAACACCAGTGCAGCAGCCCACGCACTAGCAACCTATGAGTGCGACCGGGAATCTGTCAACATGCGGTGGAACTGCAGGACCCTGGGAGACCAACTTTCCCAGTATTTGAACTCCAGGCTGGGAAATTGGTCGCTGACACCAGCTGAGAGGGGTGACCAAGCACGGGGAGGCCAGTGGAAGATTTACAACCATGATGAAGATTTGTGCTCCAGGCCATATTCTGGTAAAGTCTGCATGAGAACTTTAGAATTTAATCTTTGTTGTTGTTCAGACCGTGTTCCATGGATTTCTGAGCCAGTTCAAAATTTAGTATCCTTCACTCCAAGAACATGTGATTTAATTAAGCATACACATACCCCCATCCCCAAATGAAAAGAAGCCACTAGTCCTCACGAGTTCTGTATATGCTCATTTATAAGTATATCTGAATAGAATGGCAAAAAGCAAGAGCTTAGACCACCCTGAGAGAACCTAAAAGAAGCACTGACCCCTTCTACTCTGTTCACCACAGCATAGCGTCTGGCCCTTTTAGATGCCAGAGTGGGAAAATGGTGACAGTGGCTCTTAGGCACTTCCCTTCAAATGAGTACTGAGAGAGAAGGAATGGTTCTCTCTCTCTCTCTCTAATATATAATAATCAATACTGTACCTTAACTCTTGCATTGACATCCTTTTTGATGCGTATGTTTTCTTAGCCCCTGCTGTGCCTAGTTACCTCCACCACAGAATGCACAGTTACCATTTACCATAGTTCTCTCCTTATTCAAGCCTTTAGGATGAACATGAAAGGTTATGCTGGAATTTTGTGAGTTCTTTGGTATTATTTTCCTTTGCTTTGTCCTTTACATCCTTTAAATCCATAATTTTGGTCCCAAAACGTGCCCTTGATTTATACATAAGGCCATCTTACAGACATATAGAGTATATATAGTATGTCAGAATTGTTTTGCCAGATCCAGAATTACTAGTCTTAGATTTTGTCCCATGGAGACCAGCCAAGTTGCTTTTGAATCTCTCAAGCAGGACATATTGCTAAAATCCATCCCTTGCTGTTCGATTTTAGCAATTGGTAGTCATAACATATGGCCTCTAAACATGGTTCAGACAAATAAGCTTAATACTCTCAGATGGAACTAGGTATCATAAATGTGAAGCTTTTTTTAAAAAAAGAAAAAAAGTAGTATGAGCAGAACAACATAGGACCTGGACAGATGGGCCAAAAGCGGTATGCTGCTGCCGATACTAGAGTTCCAGAGCGCGCTTAAACCGCATGCTCTGGAACCCTAGCATGGCATGCCAGCGGCCTAATGGCGGCCTCCTGTCCACATGGGGGCCGCTATCTTTGACATAAGCGACGTGCAGGGTATAGATGTCACTGTGCATCGCTTACATTACGAATGCACCAATGGCGCACTCATGATTTGCATACATCATCCTAAAAAGAACCTGTTTTTTCCCCGATTCTTTTTTGGGCAGGGGGATGCCAAGCAGCTTGGTTGCTGCGGTGTCCCTCCTCATGCAAACAGGCCGCTGCCAGCCCACCCTTTTTGGGTGGCTTGTACTGGGCCATATTGTAGGAATTAATTGTCTGAAGAATTATTTTTTACTGTTCCAACTGGGTCTAACCAGTTATCTATTCATGAGCTCTAGTGTATCATGATTTCACTAATTTCCTATGAAGCTTAACTTGAACATGCTTACATTCTTCTCTGCTGTAATCAAGAGGTAGATTGTGGATCTCTTACCACAGGGGTTACAAACCTACTCTTGGTTTTATGGCTCCTTCCCTGACACAACTGCTTTAACTTAATACTGGAATCATCTAGAATCTGTTTTGGACAGAGGTTTGACAGTAGGAGAAACTGCCATACATTCTGGAACAGTTTTTTTTTTTTGAAAGGCAGACAAAAACCTTGCAGGAATTGGATGCACTGTATTACAGTGGCTTCATTCCTTCTTGGAGGAGTGAATCCAGAAGGTGGTGCTGGAGTTCCTTTTTGACCCTTCAACCACTGGTCTATGGGGTTCCTCAGGCTCCTTTCTGCTCCTGATGCTGTTTAACACCTATGACTTTGTCTGCACTGGCCTTATTTCCGGGGCCAGTCAGGAGCATTATGCTCTGTAACTAGCCCTGGATTGGCCACAATGGTAACCATACAGACTGGGCCACACCTAGTATAGTGCACAGCTTTGCTGGCACAATCCAGCCAGACTGACACTGCATTGGCCCAATTTGCCTGTCTCCTATCCACAGAGCCATGACTGCCATTTCTGGACCTGCAAGAGCACTGTTCAAGCAGATGTAACATTATTGATATTAAACAAGAAAGAAAATGTGCTTATTTGGAGGCTCAACAGTTTTACAAATATGAAATCCCATTTAGGACATTGCATTAGAAATTCAAAAATCTGAACTATTTATTTTGCACTGTTTATCATATTTTCCAAATAGAAAAAAATAATACAGTGATTCTGAGAGATGGAGTTTTGACTTTTGCTTGTTTCCAAGCTCATATCTGTTATTTATATGTTGTCACCATAGCTTGGAGTTTCATTTTACCCAAGAATGGCCCAGCTTCAAATTCACAAACCACCAGGCACTCTGGATTCCAAAGTTCAACCATCTGTCTGCTTGGGAAGCAGCTGTGTGGTGAAGTTGTGGAGGGCTTCTTGGCCTAGTTTGGATCCAGGCAAAGTTAGTCATACTGACTCCCACTGAAACCAATTTGAAAAGTTCATAAGGACCAACATAAGTGCTACTGATTTCAGTGAGACCAATGCAACTAAGGGGCTGTACAGATTGGCAGGAAGGGGTGGCGATATGTGGCAACCGACTCCTTTTTGTGCCCTTGAAGCAGTGCCATAACCGCCATGTGGTGTGATGACGCCCCTTTGGCACTGCGTCATCATGGCACACCTTGTGTAAACAATGCAGTTTGACACTACTTTAACTGCCATGGCTCAATGCTATGGAATTTTGGGATCTGTAGTTTGTTGTGGCACTAGAGCTCTCTGACAGAGAAGGCTAAATATCACACAAAACTACAGATCCCAGAATTCCATAGCATTCACCCTTGGAAGCTGAAGTGGTGTCAAACTGGATTATTTCTGTAGTGCAGATTAGACCCCTATCCCTCTTATCACCCTGTCCCTCTTATCACCAACCTTGTGTATATATTCTGTGGTTCAACAATCATACCATCAAAGTTCAGAAACTGATAGTTGAACAGATTTTGAGAACTGTAGCTTTTCTAGAGAAAATGCCCTTAGGGCTTCAAAGATAAACAGACATATGTGATAGCAGGGAGAAGTCTCAAAAGCCGGAAGGAAGAATGTTTTCAAGAGGTCTTCTGGGAGGACACTGCTGTTTTGGTGTTCTTTACCTCTCTTCAAAATAGGACCATACATGCACATTTATTAAATCTGATTTGTTAGCTCAGACCACAAAATGCAGTTTTTATTGGAAAATAAATGGGGCCACATTGATACAGTTTACTTTAAAAAAATAGTAGTACAAAACTATAAGATTGAATCGTGATTTAATCATCTTGAGAGGAAAACCATTGAAATCTATGAGACTTAAACTAGGGTCTCTTCTAAGCATGGCAAAATCTGGATGCAACCTAGACTGCTATATAACAATATTATTAAAACAAGAAAGAAATCTGGGTGAGAGAGTAGTTTGCACATATGAGTGGAATTATAGCCCAGAGTGCATAGTGAGTTAGTTAAATGTGTCATCCTAAAATCCTAAGTGAATAGGTGGAGGACAAATATTCATTGCCTCTTTATGGAAGCTGTATTGAAAAGAGTATTTTCAGTATATCCCTATTTCTGCTGTTGCAACAGTAAATGTTTTGTTTCATGAATGAAGGAAACACATACATTTTTCATATGCTGCCTGAGATCCATTTGCCTGCTGAATATTTAGGACTTTATTTCAATGCAAATAGTCCAATTTTATGATTATACTGGCAGCTGCCTTAAAGGCCTTGAAGCAGTTCAGTTAACATCCTGCCCTTAACAAATAATTCCATACAGCTCTTATTGTCCTCACCTGATGCAGAATTTTAATGTTGACTTTATTAGTGCAGAGTGTGCATAGTTCTACTGCATGTGGAAGAAATTTCATCATGTGCTCAATGGAGCAATCTGCCAGCTGTAATGTGTGTTGGATTAACTTGAGGTCAGGCATGGTATGCTGAGGGCATATTTGGCCAAAGGAATTGGGGAATGGCCCACTGAATTGCATGCAGGACTACAGATAAGCACTAGACAGAGTATTTTTGTACTAGAATAGCTGGGGATTCTGGAAATGGAAGTCCAAAAGGTGTCTTTTCCAAGATCTGCTATAAACTGTACAGAGCAAAGTTCTTTGATCAAATTACAGATTTGTGTCCCTTTGTATCTGTTGGGATCTGTTCCAGGCTCCCCTACCGATAACAAAAAAAGTGTGACTTCAAGTCCTGTTTTTTTCTATGGAGACACGATGTGCGTGTGCCCACTGGCATGGCTGTGTGCACACACTTCCATTTAGACCATTGGGGTTTGTTGTCCATGGAACCTCAAATCTTCAGGTGGCAAGCCCACAAAGAAGAAGACCCCACTGTAAAAGTATTTCCTTTTCCTAGCATAGGAAGGCAAGTATAAAATCATGATTTTTTTTCTTCCTGCTCCAGAAATTTATACTATCCAAGGTAACTCTCATGGAAAGCCCTGCACTATCCCCTTCAAGTATGATAACCAGTGGTTCTATGACTGCACAAGCATGGGTCGTGGAGACGGTCATCTCTGGTGTGCCACTACACAGGACTATGGCAAAGATGAAAGATGGGGATTCTGCCCAATTAAGAGTAAGCTACTTCCATTTTATATGAGACTCTGGACTGTGGGTACTGTTGGGTTAACCATTGAAGTGTCTATACTACTTTGCGCATGGGTGTAAGGAGAAGGTTTTGTTGCCTGAGCTCAGTGGGAAAACAGCACTCCTTTGCAAGCCACTGTGGGAGATTTGCTTCACTTTCCTCTGCCATGTAAGCACCTTCAGACTTCAGGACTGTATTTTTTTTCCTCTGAACTATTCTGCTACTGTGCTTAAATGCTTTGTTGCATTTCCAAAGCCTATGGTCTTCTGCTAGCTTGAAAGGTGATATTGATATCAACACTCCACTTCCTTCAACCTCCTTCTCTGTCCTTCCTATCATTGTCCCTTACTTCCATCTAATTGTACACAAATTATGTATCAGGGTCTTTGTTAGCCAACCTGCACTGTTTTATTTATTTCTGTAGCTGATTCTTTACCCCGAGTAGTTAAAATATTGATTAACATTTCATGAAAACACAGCAATTCATCTATTGGAATAAGGGATTCAACAGATAGCTTTTACCTTACAATACCCATAAGATAAACATGAAATAGTGTGCAGGTGTAGTAGAAGTAGCAGTACTTGTACTTGTACAGAAGGATGTATTTGCTTACATTTTTGTGGATTTGATGTTAAGCAGTTACTTTGATTTTGAAAGATGGAATATAATATATTAAAATAAGTAAATAAATAAAGTAAGTTACATATCCCAGTATGCAGTATTCCACCCAACCAATAACACTTTGAATTATTGGTGTGAAAGGAAGGTGTGTCTGTGTGCAAACACTCTATTGCCCATTCAAGCTATTGTTTATCTCCTTTGTTTGCAGTCTACCTTACCTTCCCCTCTTCTCTCTTACCCTGGTCCACAGTCATATAATACAAAGGCTGGAAAATATTCCCAGTCCTTTACACTTCACTCTCAAATGTTCAGCAGAGTGGCTAGGTGTCTTTGGCACTGCTTGCTTGCAGGCACTTGCTTGCAGAGTGCCTGTTGATGAAGTTGGATATTGGCTCTTTTGGCTTGCGGTAATTTCTTTCCATGGCCTCTCTTCTTAGGTAATGACTGTGATACATTCTGGGACAGAGACCAACTCACCAGTAGTTGCTACCAGTTCAACTTCCAGTCCACACTCTCTTGGCAGGAAGCTGGGAAGAGCTGTGAGCAGCAAGGAGCCAGTTTGCTCAGCATCACTGAGATCCATGAGCAAACCTACATCAATGGTGAGCAATGGGTTCCTTGCTTCTTTTGGCAGAAATGGGCAGGACTTTTTAACATAAAATGTAAAAGTAGTCCCTTGACATCAATGTCTAGTTGTAACTGACTGTACGGGGCGGCGCTCATCTCCGTTACTAAGCCAAAGAGCCAGAATGGTCCAAAGATGAATCAGATATGCACCTCTGATGGAGTGTTTACAGTACATGCACAGTTAGGGTTAGGGTTTGGAAAGAACACCCCTTTAGAGCCGCCCTGGCATTGGTGCATTTATATGTACATGTGAAGGTGCTCATTTTCCGGGAAGAAGTGGAAAAATCCAGCTCCTTTTTAGTCCAGCTTTTCTCCCCATAATGTGGCTTGGGAGCAGTTTCTGGCTGGCTTCAAGGCGTGCATCATCTAAATGCCCCACCTTGAATCCATCCAGAAACCTGCTTGTTTTGACTGTCTGTCTGTTTTGCTCCTAACTGAAAGAAGTTGGCAGCATGAATGTTCATATGCTTAAGTCTACTTCCCCAGATGCATTTGAGGAAGTAGACATAAACTCATGCTGCCAACTTATTTCTTTCAGTTAGTCTCAAATATGTTACAAGATCTCTCTACGGTGCACTGGGTGGGGGTCAGAAAAGAGCCCCATAGCAAGCTTTGCTGAAATAGGTGCATGGAGAGAAGACCCAAATGCTTGTTTGGGATTACCAGGTGAAGGTCTAGCTGGATGTGCTTTGTGGTGGAAGACCTGACACTGTGACATTCTGATCTTCTCTTTCTATCTCAGGACTGCTAACAGGATATGGATCCACCCTTTGGATTGGACTTAATGATCTGGACCTCAACGGGGGCTGGCAGTGGTCAGACAATTCACCCTTGAAGTACCTTAACTGGGAGAGTGGTAAGCCAGAGCCAGAGGTTGTATGGGTGCTATCTCAATGAATTATCAACAATCTTCTTGCAGTTTCAGGTTATTGGCATGTGTCATTTATTCATTTATAGTCTCCCCTGCATGAAAGGGTTTTGAGATAAACAGATAGAAGGATGACTGGATAGACAGACAGATAGAGACATACATACATAAGTCTTTATTAATGGTTCACGGATAAAGTGGAGTATGTCCCATAAATCTGAGTGGAAATTTGGATTCAGGAAATGTTAAAATAGTAATATATTCATGCATATCTCTGACTTAGGACCATTAGGGTAAAGCCAGATATAGTATAGAATGGGTTCTTGTACAAACCCATCTTCCTCTTGGCTTCAAAATTTGCCCAACAGATGTACCTGCCAGCAGCTCAAACACTGGCTTAATCACTGGTGTGTCCTTCTTCTTTAAGGTGTTCTGCCTAAGATGTGTTGTTTATTATTTAAATCACTACATGAGTCATCAGTTTATGCATATATCCATTCTTTATCTTATTTAAAATGGTAGAAATGCTTCTTGATTTATTTGCAGAACTGCTCTGGATGCTAGAGTGGGTCATAACATCATAACCACTAGCCAATCCATGCCACTCACAGCTCATTGCTTTGCACATTAATAGACATTCTGATCCATCCCCCCCCCCAAAAAAACCTTGGCTATGTCCATGGAAGGGGGTGGGATTGAACTGATCCTAATGGAACCATTTGCCAATCATTATTATCTGTAAATGTTACATTTTTGTTCACCTCTCTTTGTTTTTGCTATGGTTAGAGAAAAGAAATTGGAATATCAATTCAGCAGCAAATTCAGCTTTTCATTCAAATTAATACAGTGGACCGTTGTTATATGCTGGGATTTGGTTCCAATATCCCCTGTGGATAACAAAATCTGTGGATGCTCAAGTCCCATTAAATATAATGAAATAGCAAAATGGTGTCCCTAATAAAAATGGAAAATCAAGGTTTGACATTTAAAATTTATACTTTTTTTGAAAATTCTCAAACCGTGGATGCTTGATTCCGTGTATTAAAAATCCCTTTATAAGAAGGGCCAACTGTAATTGATAAATCCCTGACTATTACTTAACACAAGTTTTCCTAAGTTACCTAATTAAATTGTTGGTATAACTGGGGTGAAATTGGTCCATTTTTTTTTTACCTAAGGTGCTTAAGTTCTAACATTAACTGTTGTTTATTAGAAGTATTCAGAGACATCAGTGTGATTGCAGGCCACAATTTAAGTGTGTTCTCAGAACTGGGCTGACTGTCCATTTATTTTGGGAGAACAAGATTTTATTACACGAATTGGGGAAGTGAGTCTTAAAACTTGATATCATGTTTGAGAACATTGAGAATGCTATGTGTTTTATAATTTTCGGATGGGCTAACCCTGGGCAATTCAAGCAATGATTTGAAGCTGTGTCCATCACAGCTAGGAACTTTAGAAATGCTGCCTTTTCTAGTTGCTAAATCTGGAGGGTCTGCCATATTTCATTTGAGACTTGTTGTTGCTTTGTACCTACAAATATGGGTTTTCATGACTCAGTGGGGATTTGAACCTTGGTCTCCCAGAGTCTTAGTGCACCATTCAAACCACACCAGCTATCATGAGACTACCACTTCTGTTTCTGAGATTCAGAAGTGATCCTTAAATATTTATGCCTTAAATGTGATTTGCCTCTTACCATTCTCAGGAGGTGTTTTTTTGTTTAAATAACAACTGTTTCAAGCATGGGTGGTCTTTCTGTATTTATAGATCAGCCTGACAACCCCAATGAAGAAAACTGTGGGGTGATCCGGACAGAGTCGTCGGGAGGATGGCAGAACCGGGACTGCAGCATCGCTTTGCCCTACATCTGCAAAAAGAAACCTAATGCCACCTCAAATACATACTCAGTAGGTACGTGGTTTCAAGGAACACAGTAGCTGAGCAGTTTAAATTACCTATCACATGCTTGTCATTCTGCAACACCTAGCAAACATTGCCTGAGCTGATGTGATGTCATGGAATGTTTGTTAACATTCTGACTGGGAGTAGTGGAAGTGTCAGAAATAAAATGCTGAAAATGAGAAAATCATACATGGTTCTTGTGGGCAGGCAAAGTGTCTGAGGTCTGGAAAGCTGAATGGAAAGACTGGGCCCAGAGACAGCATGAAACAAAAAGTATAGGCAGAATGGACTTGTAAGTCTGGGTCTTGAGGGAAGGTTCTCTTGAAAAGCCTGAAGGGAATAGGAAATGAAAGGTTAAGAGAATGACGTGGAAAACCTCACACTAAGTATAGGGGCTGAAGTGTGTTGCGTTGGTTGGAAGGATGTGGACCAAGCCGAGTTGTTTTGTGGTTAAGAGGCTTTCAGTTCAGGGGGTCAAAGTGAGGAGAAGGAGGCTAAAAGCAGAATATTACATGTAACCAAAGAAAGTTCTGGATGAGGATGTTAGGCATCAATGATTTTTATCAACTCTTAAGGTGAAAAGACTGATGGGGCTTATGTGGCAGGTAATTAATTTTGTTAATGGCAGAACTTGGAGGAGTTTCTTTTTCTACTACAAAACCCAGAATATATCATAGATACTGGCCATGCTGACTGGGGATTCTGGGTGTTGCATTTAAGGTAAAAAGGTCTGACATGATATTGTGAGATGCTTCCGAATTAGGCTTTTATTGTGTCCTTCCTCATTTCTAGACTTTTACAGGTGGTCCAAATATTCTTGCTTGTTTTTTAACTTGCCTGTATTTTCCTACTGTTACTTCTGGCTTTCTTGTTGTGGGGGGTTCGAATCTATTGAGGAAGGAAAGATGAAATGGTGCTATTTGACTGATAAAGCCTTCCTGGAAACACACTTTTTTCCAGCTTGCCCATTTTGGATGTTAGCTCAAGAATTAAATAGCTTGAAATTCAATAAGATGCATAATAGGTCCAAATGTTACTCACTAATGCTTGTTTCTTGGTCCCAATCCCAATAGAATCTGAGGTGAAAGTGGACTGTGATCCAAGTTGGCAGCCTTTCCAGACTAACTGTTACCGTTTGATCAGTGAAAAGAAGAGTTGGCTGGATGCTAAGAAGACCTGTTTGCGAAGTGAAGGTGACCTCGTGAGCATCCACACCCTCCCTGAACTAGAGTTCGTTACCAAGCAGATCAAGCAAGGTAAGCAATCGTCATGTTAAACACATAGGGAGGTATATGTCTTATATGTGAAGGTGCTTATTTATCCTTGTATTTTAAGAAGATACATGGAAAAGTTCTAAAGTAATGTTGTTTTTTAAAGCAAATGTTAAATCAAATGTACAAGGGTGTGCTGAAAAGGTCTTGGCCTGAACCACTTCCAAAAATCTGAGTGAAATTTTGTCACTGTAGCTTGAAAGAGTGTTCTTTTGTATTTTTTACTGCCAATTTGCAGGATCGTAGCTCTAATTTCTGAACTTTTTCAGATCATTGATAGAACCATGTCAACGAAAAGTGTGGAATTTTCAAGTGTTGAACTTTGGGCCATCATGAAGATCCTGTACCTGCAGACAAAAACTACAAAGGAAATCTTCGAGTATATGTTGCAAACATTGAGTGCCAAGTGCCTATCATACTTGGCTGTGAAGAAGTGGTGTGCCAACTTGCCAACTTGCAATGTGGAGATTTTGAGACTGAAGAGGCAGCAAGGTCTGGGAGGCCTTCAGCAGTGTCAATTCCTGAAATTCATGACCTGATTTTGACATATCGGCAAATCTCAGCTAAAACAATTGCTGAGACACTAGAGATTTCCCAAGAATGCATTGGACTTAGATATCATGAGCAGTTGGCTGTACAGAAACTGTCAGCCAGATAGGTTCCAAAATGTTTGAATGCTGACCAGAAATGGAATTGAGTGGATATCTTCGAGTTGATTTTGCAGCATTTTGAGCAATCTCATGATATTTTTTTTTAGAACAGCTCATCCCTCTTGATGAAACATAGTGATATCACTATGATCCAGAGACCAAACAACAGTACTTGCAGTAGTGGCATTTGGATTCTCCACAGCTGAAGAAATTGAAGACTTAAAAGTCAGCAGGAAAGGTGATGGCCACAGCTTTTTGGGATAAGGAAGGTGTTTAGATGACTATCTTCAGAAGGACCAAATGCAGAATACAACTCTAATTTGCTGGGCTGATTAAAGAGGTGTTGAAGGAAAAATAGTGAGGGAAGTTACAGAAAGGTGTTCTCTTTTTGCAGGACAATGCAACTGGTCACAGGGCTGGCACAACAATGGATGCTTTGAAATATTTGGGGTTTGAATACATAAACCATCCTCCCTACTCACCAGATCTTGATCCATCTTTCTGTTTCCTGTTTCCAAATCTTAAAAAGACCTTGAAAGGAAAGAAATTTTCAAATGATTTTTGAAATGATTCAGATAACAGTAACACAACACAGGAGTACTTCAGAATTTTTTTGGGAAAGGTTAAAGAAACTTGAGAAACAGTGTGCCGAGTGCATCAAACTTTGGGGTGATTATGTGGATTAGCTTTTATGTTAATTGGCTGTAGATCATTCCCTTGTTGGTCAGGCCAAGAACTTTTCAGCGCCCCTTCATAAATAGATAAGCAGAAACCTTGCTGTGCATCCAGAGCTATCCATAAAAACTTGCCAAATGAATTGAGTTCAAGACCAGCTGATTTCTTCTATTGTAAGGGGAAGTTGTTCGCACATAATGTTGGATGGTGTTTGAGACAATGACAAAGCTACAACTTTTCCACCGCACCATCTGATAGTCTAAAGTGCCAGTTGGCTGATTCTTGTGTCAACCATGAAGCTATGGTTCTCCCTAAAGTAATAAAATAAAGAAGTTTATTTTTTAAATTGGCTTAAAAAAGTACTGGATAAATGTTTACATCTGCTGCTTATTGTAGCCTGTCTGAAACAGGTTAGATTAGGGCAAAATTTACCCTGAAATTGTGGTAGGTACAGGAGGAAAGTGTGGTGGAGCTGCAGGAAGGAAACCTACATCTAGCCCTATGTATATCTCTTTTATTAGTCCTGGAAGACACAGAGAATACAACATTGTACTTAAATGCTCACAAACTGAAGGAAATTGGTTTGAGAAATGGAAGTGACACACTATGAGAGGCAGGAAGACAAATGAAGTGGCATTATTTGTTTTGTAGAAATTCTCTCCTTACTCCCTGTTTTTGACAGATGTTGAAGAACTTTGGATTGGCCTGAACGATATGAGACTACAGATGAATTTTGAGTGGTCAGATGGCACGCCAGTGCTGTTTACATTCTGGCACCCCTTTGAGCCCAACAATTTTCGAGACAACCTTGAGGACTGTGTGACTATCTGGGGACCGGTATGTGAAGAGTGGAGGGGCACCTCTTGTGGGAGGCCAATACAATCCTCAAAATAGAGAACGGTGCCCTCTTATTTGCAGTGTAAAGGATTAATTGATTGAAAGGAGCAATTAATTAACTAAATATTTGCTTGGACATTAAAATGTGACTCTTGATTGGAATGGCAGTGGAAAAAGTCCCTAGGACTTAGAACCATAAAGGGACTACCATTATACAGGGCACGTTGCTATATCTCTTCCCTCTTTCTTGGAACAGATTTGATTAAAAAAAGAAAAGAAACAGAGATTACTCTTCTTTCCCACCTCTGTCCAACTCAATGATATAATTTAACATCTGATCCTTTTTTCTGAGCTGAAAGGGGCTCAAGTAGCTGAATCAGACAGTGCTCAGTTGAAATCCATATCAATTTCTCTTTTATATCAGAATCTGCCAGATTCATTGATAAACCTTGGATTTGTTATTATTTTTGTGTATGACCTTAATAGGGAATAGTGTTTGTAAGCAGTAGTATAACAAACGAAAGAAGTAACAGAGCATCACCCAAGGTGAGTGTAGCCACAGAAGGTGAAGGGTTTTTAAATTGGTTTTTGCACCTTTCTGTGGACTTGTTTATTGGAGGAGCTTCCCTTTACTGCACCAAAGTTAAATTGGTTTTGAACAAGCTCCAAGTAATTTTAAGGCATTCAGAATGTTTTTCACTTCCCCAAAATGCCATGTCAGGCTATCTCAGCCTTAGGTTATGGTACTTTTTTGGGGTGGATATTTTAAAGAAATTGCCCTTAAGAGACAAAAAATGTCCCAGACATATATGAAGGTGGAAGCATAGTAAAAAGCCTTGAATTGAGTAAGGACTGGTAGTAGAGGAACTAGTAGAAAGTGATGTAAGAGTGAAGAGAAGGCCAAGGCCAGAGTGCTATAGACTATAACTTTAAGTGTGACATGTGCTTTGTATCAAATACAGTAGATCAGTTGATGCTAGGGTTACCAGGACTATTAGGAGGCCTTGAGATTTCAGGGCCCAAATTTGAGACCTAGGGATGATCCCATCACAGGAGGCAGCCCCTGGTGATATTACAAGAAGCAGCCCCTGGTGATGCCATTAAGCATGAACCACAGTTTGAGAGTATGACATTCAAATAAAAAACACAAAGCCTCACAAATGAGAGAAATAGAGAGGCGGAGAGACAGATTGTTAAATGCAGAACCATTTCCTTGAGAGTCTTCCTCCTTGTCCTGAGGACTGGAAAAAATGGGACAGATCCTGACATCTGGGAACAGTAGTTGATAAAGCAGGAAGGAATGCCAATGGAGGTATGCCATACATGTCTGGAATGTATCACTTATTGTATAAATGGCTTTCCTTAAACTGGAACATCTCTGCTTTCTATCCAGGAAGGGAGATGGAATGATAGCCCTTGCAACCAGACATTGCCTTCTGTCTGTAAGAAACGGGGTCGTGTGAGTCAAGGCAGAGAAGAAGAGGACCATGGCTGCAGAAAGGTAACAAAAACCTACATTATACGTACAACAGGGTCACAGGCAGTAGAAAGGAAGATGAGGCCCAGTACATACGGGCGGGAAGCGGCATGCTGGTGCCAATTCTAGGGTTCAGAAGCACGCAGCAACCACACGCTCCCAAACCCTAGTCCGTGTGGATACTGCCATCATAGCGGCCTCCCATCGACACGGGGGCTACCATGATAACACAAGTACCACAGTGTCTGCACATCATAGGTAGAAAGTGGCGTCATGGCGGCGCCCTTTCCTGTTTGTGGTGCTGCAAAAAAGAAGCCGCTCTAGCAGCTTCTTTTTGGCAGTGTGTCGGTGTTGTACTGTGCGACTGCTGCAGCACTGACGTGGGGCAAAGATGGGCGCCGTGGAGCTGCCCGTCTGTCAAACCCCTCAGTTTTGTGATTCCATGGCTACCACTTGTGGTACAGTTCTGCATGAATTCATACTTGTAGAGTTCTGAAGAGGAGTATTCACATGATCCCAATCCCCTAGCCCTCCCTCCTTCTGTTAAAATACAAATAAAACATCATACTATATAATAACAGTAGCAGTATCACACATTACAGCTAGTTGCATAGAGAATGCAGCTAAAATTAGGAGCATGGAAAAATATTTACAGGTGTGGTCATAGAGAGAGACTGTGGGTAGGTGAGCAGATTCTTATTTTGGGGGTTAGTCTGAGAAGGTTCACTGGAAGAGATCCGTCTTTATTGCCTTTTTAAAGGCCTCTAAAGATGTAATTTGGTGGATCTGCTCTGGCAGGTCATTCCACATTTTCGGAGCGACGTCTGAAAAGGTCCTCTGGGAAGTTGCCACCAGCCTGGTTTTCTTCAGCTGTAGTAGGTTCCTCCCAGAGGACTTGAGTGTGTGGAATGGATTGTATGGGGGGAGGCGTTCCCTCAAGTAGTCTGGACCCAGGCCATGTAGGGCTTTATAGGTAATAACCAACACCTTATATTGAGCCCAGAAGCTAATGATTAATGGAGAAAAATCTTTTTGTTTTTCAGATATCACTAGAGAAATAGTAATTATAAACATAAGGAGGGGAATAAATAAAAAGTGTGTAAAAAAACCTTCTTAAATATAAAAACAAGCAATATGTTCTTTGCCCTTTTAAATTAAACCATTGCCCTTTTGAAAACATGGTGCACCAGCTGCAAGATGTCTGTCCAGATGTGCAGCATTCAAATTCACTTCCTGTCTCCCTTTGCAAGCTAGCTGTGCCACACCCAGGAAACGTCTCTTTTCCAGCTGGCCAGGGCCAAGATGTGTCAACTTCTCTACCTCTACAGCAAGAATGCCAGAGAGTAGGAAGGAGATACATTCAATTTCTGTCATATTTTAGGCTTTTACTCAGGGAAATGTTGACATATCAGAGATCTTTAATGTTTACTGAAATGTGGAGTTGAAGGCTTTCATGGCTGGCATCCATAGTTTTTTGTGGGGTTTTCGGGCTGAAATGCTTTCCCAAGGTAAAAATTTAATTGTTGTCTGGACAAGAGAGGAAGGCTACTCTGCTCTTTTCCAGAGGAGAAACATGGCCATAGTTTATTAGCATTTGATTGTTTGTTTAGGCACTTCTTAAATGAAATCTGAGGATGGGGATGTTTTTTTTTTTTTAAAAAAAGGTGGTTGTTAAAACTTGGGTCAGGCTTTTATGAACATGAAGTGACAACTTTGGCCAATAATCCCATGACCAGAAATGGTGCTTCCTTCAGTGGGGTGCTTGTGGGATTCTGGCAGAAAAGAGACAGAAGTGAAATAGTGTAATTACTCTGTGGTATGTTGTCAGACAGCATCTGAATTACTCTTCACAAGTGGAAAGTGGTGTGTTCAGTGTGGCTGCTGGTTTAAAACCCATCACAATAATAATAAATTCATCAATAAGAAATAAATAAATAAATAAATAAATAATCACATTTCTAATTACAAAAGACGTGTTGATTTCTCAGTCATCACCAACTCTGTCTAAAACCTCATTTGTGAATATGGCCTTTTTTGGGAGGTGAGATTGTTTGTGCATTTTTAAAAAGCTTGCACATATACCAGTCCAAAATTATTTGATAAAGGAGCCACAACTTTGAAGATTTATTTTTTTAACTTGAACTTCCAGAATGTTCCCTGATCATGTTGCCTGAGGGATACTGGGAACTGTAGTCTGAAAAGCTTAGTTCTGAATGACGTTGCTTCTGCCAGCTGGACTCTGGATCATGCATGTTATGCAAAGTGTTATTCGTCTTGCCAGTACTCCATCCAGAGGAAAATCTCAGAGTTGTTTTCCAGCTCCCTTCCTAAAACAAACAACAATCCTTCTTCCATCTCAGAAACTCATTTCCTCTGTTCCCAACCCTTGGGGCAAGCAGCCATTGTTGAATTATTTTAATATAATGATTCCTGAACCTAGCCCTGTGCAATGATTGAAGTGGTTTTCAGAACTTTGCCTGGATCCAGAGCAAGTGGAAGCAGCAAGAAGCTGTGTATCCAAACCTGTGCTTATGGATAATGAGTGCCTGGATGTTCAGGATGCTGCCTGGCTCTACATATAACTGTTAAGTATGCTGGGCTCTTAGATCCAGAGATTTCCCTTTTTTTCCTTCCCAATCGCATGTGTATACCTGGTCTGTTTTTCTAAACTTTAAATAATCCGCAGGGGAACCTTACAGAGAAATTTTCTTTATTGGCATACATAATGAATGGAGACCATATGCTTCCAAATACACTGTTATTGTTATTCATTTAAAGTTCTCTGGTTATGGATAAACTTTTCTGACAGTCTATTCCACAGGAGGGAATTATGGAACACTCCAGTTGTTGATGAACTGCTATCCACTGCATCTCTCATTTTTGGCTTATCCTAGTTTGGGCTGCTGGGAGGTGTAATCTTAACAGCATTTGGAAACCTGCATGATTCTTCCTCCTGAGCTATTCTTGTACCATTATTTTGTGAAGTATAACCATTCTGGTTTACAGTTGCTGCACTGCATGATCGTAGCTGTTCCTATTTCCATATTTACTTTGATTTTTTAAAATGCTGATATATCCATATTACTAATTTTTAAAGTATATTTAGTTTTGTTGAGCACCTCTGTTTCAAAAAGACAAAGGTATAAGGGGGGGAAATACAGGATCAAAAAGAGCCACACAGAGATGGGCATTATTCACAGTGTGTTTTTCTTCACATTTTTTCCTGCTTCAATGCACTTAAACAATCTGCCCCAGAAAATAAAGGGTTTTCCTCCCAATCAGTTTTTAATAAAAAGTATAACAATATTTCTCTTCTCAATTAAGAGCCTCCTTAAAATGCCTTGAGAATTTTTGGTCTAGCTATGGTTCTATTTTGTTTGTTTGTTTTTATCTTTGTTTCTTTTTCTCTTTCTCTTGATAACTTAATTAGGTCAAACCTGCCCCATTTAATAGGTTTGGGAAATGACTCTTAAAATGGGTGACTCATTGAAGGCTGCTGAATTGCAAATTCAGGACTGACCAGTGATTTGAATCCAAATTAAAATGCAGCGCACCAACCACTGTCCTTTTTTCCCTCTTCCTTCTGTCCCTAGTGTCAGCATTTCCAAGCCTTTTTCAGATGTGTGTTTACATTTCCCCTTGACGTTCACTCCAACTGTCAGAGGCTCTCTGTCCCTTTGCTGGCTCACAAATCCCTGCAAGAGCACCAGCAACCCCTGTCTGTTGTCATAAAGCAACCAAAATGGTATTTTTGGCAAGGAGTGAGCCCATCTGCTGGAGCTGTCTAGGGGATGCATTCTGCACAGACAGCATTGCAATCTTGGATGAAGGCTGACTTTAAATATCTTTCTCTCTTTGCATCTTTCCTCTCTATATCTCTCTTTCTCTTCTACCATCATTAAAAATTCTCCACAGGCACCCATACAGTTCCCCAAACAACCAGAAAGAGGCAACTGTGAGTCTGTTGTGCTGTTTCAGAAAGCCATTCCCCTTTAAATAGAATTTTATTTATAAATCTGCCTTTAGCTTCACATATGTCACACATTGCTTCATATATAATCTTGTCCAGTAGGGAAAGATGCTGTGCATACCATGTTATCTGTCCCTTCAAGGGGTTTCAAAGAAGTGTTGGAAACAATGCTGAGAACACTTTAGTACCCTGGTCTATAATTGGGTTTAACCAAGCATCTGCTATCCATACCCCAAGTCAGGGGAAATTGTGAGAATGCAGGCTTTAGGCTGTTTGCAAGGACCTGTGACCCTCCAGATATTGTTGAACTCCATTTCATGCAGCCCTAGTCAGCCTAGCTGATGATGAAGAGTGGTGTGGGAGTAGTGGTTCATTGGCGTTTGGAGGGTTGAAGATTCTCCATCCCATCTTGAGAAAGAGGAGAAGCAAGCCTTCTGTTATTCCTTTGACTCACTGGCCAATCCCAGATTATGGGACTTCCTTCCAACTGCAGTTGCCATATTGGATGTGGGATCTCTCCCCCTGCCTTCACTGGTATGGCAGTACCACTAGCTGTGTTGGGAGGGTACAGGTACAGGTGCAGTTGAAACTTGGAGTTTGGAAGGTGAGGGACAGTGATGTATTCAAGTTTTTTCATTCCAAGCCTCAAGTCTCTATCTTCAAGTCAAGTCTCAAGTCCTTGCAAGACACTTTCAATGGCTCAAATCAATTCTCAAGTCTGAGAGCCAACTTTAACAGAAAAAAGGAGGTTGTAGTGGGGTGCAAGGGGGACTTGAGGCAGAAAGGTCCTTCTAAAGCATGTGGTACAGACCGTCTCTCAGAGGGGAACAACAAACATGATAGGCAATGGACTTGAGGTGAGGGTTGAGGTCCCCTCAGCAGCCTGTCTCACTGCACACTGGAAGAACCTTCTAAAACTTTTCCTAGGAGCAGTGTGTAAGACTTAGTGCAGGGCACATTTCTTGAGGGGGAAGAGTGGAACAACAAACATGTTAGGCAATGGCTTTTTGGTGAGGGTCTACACAGGAAACGGTGCTTCCTGTAAAATAAATGGAAAGTACCACTTCCATATGTAACTAGTAGGCCAAAAGCAGAGAGATTGTTCAAAGGAGGAAAATGGTTTTCCATAACATTTGTGAATAAAGTTAGGCTAACAAGTCGGTCACTGAAAACATACAAATGTTGAGCCAAGCCAGTGCGTGATTTATTGAAGAAGTCGAATCCAAGTCTTATCACTGAAACAACTTGAGTCTGGGTCAATCACTGGTAAGGAAGGATAGGTACCCTCATCCCATTTGAGGGAGCTTTATAGTATCTCCTTCTACTCCAGGATCTGTCAAGGATTAAAGTTAGAAAGACCCATTACAGATGCAGCCCTTCTTCCAATAGAGGCTGGGCCCTCTCTTTGTTGTCCTTCTGTTAGCAGACTAAAGAGTTTTCTATGCAACCAGCTCTTCAGCTACTGATTGCCTCTTATGGTTAGAAGTTGCTAAAATGGATGTGCCAGGCTTTGTAATATTTATTGCTTATTTATGATTGGTGTTAAAATAGTTTTAATAGTATGATTAATTTAATATGTGTTACATATAATTTATTATATCTTTACTGGATATATATGTCTTGGAACCATCCCTGTAAAAAAGGCAGGATGTAAATCAAATCAGTTAATTCAATCAGTCAGTAAATACATAATTGGCCTCAGTGCTGTTCAGCCAGAACTGACAGAGACAAAAGGGGTCACAAGAAAAGCATCCTTGTACTGTTCATACCTGTGTCCCTGCCTGTCAACTTGTATCTTCTCAAATTAGGAAATGGTTCAGAAAGGTGAGGCAGGAGCTTGTGCAAGGGAAGGAATCTTGTTCCTCAAGCATTATTCTCTGCATTTCTCTTCAAACCATTCTGAGAGAGGAGCAGGGAAAGCTTACTTGGCTAGAAACTTTATGGATGCCTGTGATACCCAAGAAGGCTAATAGGATATTTGCCAAGAGACTGAGGTTTAAGATGGATCATTATTTTTCAACTGGTGGCTTGAAAACATTGGACTACATAGTTTCTCAACCTGGGGGTCTTTAGACATTTACAACTACAACTGCAGGGCCTAGTCTGCATGACAATGGTCACATACCATGGGAGTTGTTGCCTAAAATATCAGGTTTGGGAAAGCTGGAGCAGATGATCTACTGCCCTCCTTATGTCTCAGTAATTCCATGCCTGGTATTGTTATTTAGGAGAAGACTGAAATATCTCCCAGACTGAAGCTTCCTAAGTGTATTTTCCTTTGCCATCCCCAGAGTTTCCAAAAATTGGTGCTTCCTTGTTCCCAATCATTTATTCTCCTTCTTTTTGCTTCCTTCTCAAGTTGCTGGCCTATTGCCTTCTATCAAGGGCCTCTTCCAATCTTAGCAGAACCTGTGGTTGCCTTCAAAAGATGCTTTCAGGGTCTCAAAACAGAATTCCCCCGTCCATCTGCCTGAGCTGTCTTGGCAGAAAGAGCCCCCATTGTGTTCCTAGCTCCGGAGAGACTCCAACATCAACAAACCAGAGCTATGAAAGCAGGCTGTAGTAGGGTTTGAATTTTCTTTTCTTTTGCCCAAGGAAGAGATTGAATTTTCACTTCTTAGATCAGGGGCCAGACATTGGCTGCTGGGGTAGGCTGAAGGGATGATTTCAGTGCCTGTAAAGCAGCATTTTTGATGTGATTTTTCTTCTTTCTAAATTCAGTGGCTGCTTCGTTATGTGTGCTGTGACCTTGAAAATTAACCTAGATAGCCAGTCTTAATAGGTCAAGAGACTGGCTTTCAATCAGATAAGTAGCACTTATTTTATTTCTTTCCCATAAAATGGGTGCTCCAGAAAACCTTAATACTCCAAACAGGAAGGGACTGTAAAGCCATCTAATCCAATTCCCTGTGATGTACAAGGTGCCTCCGGCACTCTAGTCCATGCCAGCCAAATGGAATCTGTTTTCTCACAAAGTGCAAGTGGTTTCAAGAGATTCTTCTGACCTCTCTTTCTCATTTTATACTGCATTCTTAGGGCTTGCAGCAGCTATTGTAACAACTCATTCAAGTAAGGTCACTCTTAATTGTGTATTTGCAAGCAGAGGAATGAGGCTGAGAGATATACAGTACACTCCCGTACACATCAGAGGTGGGCATCATTGAATTCATTGGGACTTACTCCCAAGTAGGCATGGACAGGATTGCATTGACAGGACTTTGCTTTTTTTGCAACTCTGTTGGACAAATAACCTTTTATTTAGGGTGGGTGGGTGGTCTTTGTCTTGGGGTGGTCCTATCTCTGGAGATGGTTAGATAGGTGGCCCTGGGTCTGTATGTGGCCCACTGTTTTTGCAGATCTTGATTCCTCAGCAACTGTCTTCTGGCTGCTTTGGGTTTGGGGTATTTTGGGAGGGAGGTTCTGGCCCTGGTGCATCCTGTGGTAGGTCCTTTGGCCTACTCCCATTTTAAGGCAAGGCGGAGGTTCCCTTACCCCAGATTGCTGGCTGTTGAGCCTCTGAGAAGAGAGCAATCCATCTAATAAGAATGACATTCTAAACCATATGTTTTTCTCAAGAACTCATTTGTTTATCTCACTGGTTAGATTCTTCTGATCTGAGTTTGCTCTACCTCAGAAAGCATGTTGTATATGTGGCTTTTGTTTTGATGACTGCTAGATACCATATTGCCAGCTACAAAAATTTTGCTTTGTTTTGGTCATAAGTGTCTGTTTTAACCACAACATCCAAGTCGTCTTTTTTAGCTCTCTGCTTGGCTTTATAGAGCTCATAAGGTTGCCTACTCAGACACTTCCGTTCTTTTGTTTTAATTATATTCTTACCATCAGCCACTCTGCTCATAAGGAAAGGGCTTTTGATAGTGTGTACTTTTTATTTCTTGCTTTTTAATGGATGCATTTTAAATTGTTTCTTAATTTTACCCATATTTTAATTGTATTTTAGTTACAGTATTTTGTATGGTTTTTACCTATCTATGTGTTGTTGTTTTTTGTACCTGTTTTTATTTTTGTATGCCACCTTGGTTTTCAGTTTTTGAGGAAAGGTGAGGTAAGTGTGTGTGTGTGTGTGTGTGTGTGTGTGTGTGTGTGTGTGTGTCTGTATGTACACTTGGCTCTTTGTATCTGCGAGGGTTTCATTGTGGACCCTCCTCCCACAGATAGCAAATTCCACAGGACATTGAGTCCTGCTCTTCTCAATGGTGGCTTGATGTGTGTGCTGCCATTAGGGAGAACAGGGTGGATCCATCCATGGGTGTTCCAATCCCTGGATGGTAAACACACAGAAGGGAAGAGCTGACTGTATATGTATTAAATAAATAAATAAAAGACCTGTTCTAAATATTGTAGACTCGCCATAGGAGAAATATTGCCACCTATGTCGCTATGTTTATTTCCTGATACTTTCCTGATACGTTTTTGTTGGCTGGTGCCACTGCTCAACTCTGACCACAACAACACAAACAGTGGTATAGAAGAACTGATTTCTGTGGTGTTATCTGCACTGGCTGTAAGTTTGGGACCAATCCAGTGCATTATGTTCCAGAACTGGCCCTGGATTGGCCACAATGGCAGCCACATGCACTATGCCACACCTGATGCAGCAGTGCAACATTCTTTGCACTGACCAGCTAGGCCAACATTGCATTGGCTCAGATGGCCTGTTGCCCGTTTTCGGAGCCACATCTGTCACTTTTGTACCTGCAGGAGCCTCAAGCCCCAGCCATGTGACTGGGAGTCCTTCTGGCTACTTGTTGGTCATATGGGAGAAGCAGTGGCTCACTGGGCAGCCTGTCCACAAAGCTCTTGCAGATACAGAAGCAATGGCAGCAGCTCCGAGGAGAGGCCAGCCCTTTTCATTGCACTGCTTAGGTTGAAGAACGGGGATGGCATAGGGCCTAGTGTGTGAACAGCTGGTTCAGCCTGACACAGGCCCAATCCATCTGTTCACAGACCACAAATTCCTGATCTCACTTTGGTGATTTGGGGAAACAGTTGGGTTTTCCCTGACTTGTCCAACTCCAGGGCAAGGTTGGGTTAATGGGGAAAGCCCACAGTATTCCACGAGAAATTGCCATGCATCGTGCCAACAGGCAGCACTGGCCTCAGCAGGAAGATTTCCCCCCCTCCGCCCATGCAGACAATCCTTGTGTTACACGTGGACAGTGGTTCCCAACCTTTGTTTCAGTTCCCAGAATTCTTTATAGCAATAGCAAGTACATTCCTATACTGCTTATCAGTGGAATTAAGCACTCTCAAAGCAATTTACAATGTATAAGCAAATTGCCCCCAACAAGCTGGGTACTCATTTTAGCAACCTACGGAAGGATGCAAAGTTGAGTGAACCCTGGAGCCCTGCCTGGGATCAAACTCACAACCTTGTGGCTATGAATTGCTGCATTACCAGCATTTAACCACTTCGCTACTAGGGCTCCTTACTCTTGGCCAAACTAGCTAGAGCTTCTCATAGCTGAAGTCCAAAACACCTGGAGAACCAAAGGTTGAGAACTACTGCTCTAGGAGAATGGGGATGGAAGAAGGATGCTTAGACTTTTGGAAGACATCAACTACTTGGTGGTTATGGATCTCAAGATGAATTTTTATCTTCACTGAACTACTCTGGGTTTCCACTTCCCTTTTTAAGAAGAAAATTCTTTCTCCAGGCCCTTTCACCCTACATACATATCATGAGATGACATGATTTGTTAGAACAAATTATGAAGTTTGGTAAAGTGGAAGGCAGTAGGAAAAAAGGAAGAGTCCTTTACAAGTGGATAGATTTAATAAAGGAAACTATGACTGTCCTGAGTTTGCAAGACCTTATAATGGCAATCAATAACAGGGTGCCTTGGAGGTTTCTTGTTCATGTTGTTTTGTTGTGTGTCTTCAAGTTGTTTCTGACTTATGTCAAACCTAAGGCAAACATATCATGGGATTTTCTTGGCAAGATTTGTTCAGAGGAGGTTTGCCATTGCCTTCCCCCGAGGCTGAGAGAATGCAGATTGCCCAATAGTCACCCAGTGGGTTTCCATGGCCGAACTCTGGCTTCCAGAGTCACAGTCCAACACTCAAACCATGATGCTGCTCTCATTCATGGTGATCCTCTTGTTCATAGGATTGCCATAAAGTAAAGCTGATTTGATAACACACCCACACACACACACTGCACAGTTGGAGCACTATGATCGCACTTTGGGTTGCATGCCGTGGTTCCATCCCATATAATCCTCAGATTTGCAGTTTAGGGAGAGGCATTTACAGATCTTAGCCACAGAACTCCTCTAGTGCTACACCAGACTTTAAACCTCAGAATTCCATAGGATACAGCCATGGTGTTTAAAGTGCAATCATAGTGATATTACTGTGTAGTGTGAAAGGGCCCTGAGTGTTCTGTGGAAGATCAAGAAAGAGACCCTAAAATGAAAATGAAAATGAAAAGTACTGTGTAGGTGATATCTATGGTCAATGGCAGCTGCTAGCTTCTATGGCAGTGGAGCAGTGAATCTGCTGCAAGCTTTAGTCCAAGGCTGCTGACAAGAAGAACAACAACAGATGCAAAATACAAAGATCATGACTATTCCCCAGCCAAAACAGAATTGTGTCAAGTCTATAGTTCAGTGAAAATTTCCCATGGTTTCTACTTGAGATACGTGAAAATTTAATAGCTGACAGTTAATTCAGGCATAGTAGTTTGAGCATTGCACTGACTCTGATACCAGGGTTCGAATCCTTGCTTGGTCTTGAAAACCTACTGGGTGACTTGGACAAGTCATACTCTCTCAGCCATAGAGGAAGACAAAAGGCAACCCTCTTCTGAACAAATTCCGCTAAGAATACACTGTGATAGGTTTGCCTTATGGTCACCATAAGTCAGAAATGACGTGAAGGCACACAACAACAGAAGTCTCAAGATGCTTTTGTCGCTCTTTCTTGTTCTTTTCAGGGTTGGAAATGGCATAGTCCATCATGCTATTGGCTTGGAGATGACCATGTGAGATACAGTGAAGCTCGAAAGATGTGCATGGATTATGGGTCTACCCTCGTCACTATCACCAACAGGTGGGTGCAGGGCTGTAATTTTTTATTTAAGATTTGTTTATAGCATAGACTTGGAACAAATCACCATGATGTGGGTCGCAATATATTCCACTGCAAATCTTTCAAAAGAAAGGTGAGCAAGGCACACAACCTTTTTGGTTGTCTTTGGAAGGAGCAGAAGCTACCTGGAGGCCAACGATGGTTGCAAATTGGCACACAGCTATGTGAACATCAACCTCTTAAGGAAGGAACAAGGATTGGTAGATGTGGTGAGGAAGCGATTGACACATTCTTTTGTCTCCCTTGACAAGGTTTGAACAGGCCTATGTGAGCAGCTTAATTTATGGCTGGGAGGATGAATATTTCTGGACAGCACTACAAGACATAAATGAAACAGGTTCCTTTCATTGGCTAAGCGGGGATGAAGTCACATATACCCACTGGAATAGAAACCAGCCTGGTAATTTTTTTAAAATCTTTGTACGGTTTGCTATTTTCCAATTAAGTTGTCTTGCTAATTACAGTAACTTTCTAGTGGTCCATTGTAATAGGTGTGCAAAAATTTCTACCATTTGTTCTCCCACTTAACTTTAAAAATAATCTTTCATATGTTCCTCAGAAGAATAAGACATTTGTCCTTTAAACATTCCAAGTTGTCCGTTCAGTTTATTAATTCAGTTTCAGTTATTCACTTTCTATATTTCAGCCTGCAAAGCTTTCCATTTCTTTTGTTGCTTGCTCATACCAGTTGACCTTCACTTCTCTTTCGTTAAACAAATGTGTTTGTTTTGATGTCTTTGTTTTGCCAGCTTTGTTTTTCAGTGAATTTACTTAAGTATGATTAAGTCTGGATCTAGACTTAATTACACACACCCAGAGCCAGTAGCCATGCTTACTGGGAATATTCTGATGTAAATTTTCCAAAGCTCTCTCTATTTCTCTCTCTGTGTATGTGTGTATGGGGAAGGGACCTTTTTACCCTCCCTTCACCAGGCTTCACTCTTGCTCCCAGTGTGATGGGCTATGATGCTGAGCCACTTTTAATTCTTGGGTTCAGATAAAGCAACAGCAATAGCAATAGCAGCTTCATTTATATATCGCTTCTTACTGCACTAAACAGTCTCTAAGCAGTTTACAACTGTAAGCAAATTTCCCCCAATGAGCTGGGTACTCATTTTAGCGACCTCGGAAGGACACTAGTCTGAGTCAGTCCTGAGCCCCTGGTTAGGATTGAACTCACAGCCTTATGGTTTGTGAGTGGATAGCTGCAGTACAGGCATTTAACTACTGCACCACTGGAGCAATTGATTTTTATACTTTTGGGGGCAAGTTGAGAGATGTGTTATTGTGGTAGTTTGGAGCATTTTTTCAGCTGAAAAATGAACCACATTTTTTCCTAAACTTTTCCAGGGATCTGGGGCTTTGGGGGTTCATAGAAATGGATCTTGGGGACCATGCAACTTATGGACCTCACTTTTGCTCACCTTGATATATGATATTCTAAGTTAGACCCACTGAAACCAAAGCTTCTATTGCATGGCTAAGTGGAGTAACCTATTATGTATCAGAGTCCACACACAAACACATATACTGTAAATGTATTCCCTTCCTCTTGTTATTAGTCCATCTGCACAGCCTCACAGCTCCATATTGCACTATTCTATAACTAATACTTTAATTCAGATTCATGGACTACTAAATAAAATGCTTTTGTTTTACAAATAGCTTCAGTTTTCTGAATCTTATCTTTTTGTAATGATTTGCAGTCAGCTTAGTTTTGAATTATTTGGGTGTGTTACAACTGATTTTAAATACATATATATAGTTTTGAAGTCTTGTTTTCTAAGGGCTGGAGCAGATAGGCAGTTAAAAGTGGCTCGATCCTGCTTTTTCCAAAAGGGGTTGAAACCCCACTGTTCTCATGATCTGCTCCCAAGGCGGCCAAATACCCACAGGTAGACTGCATGGCGCAGCATCAAGCCAAGCTGCTGGGTAATTTTTTATTTGCCTCCCCATCATGCATGCACGCCATTGTACAAACACATTACCCATGACCTCCAGGTACCTCTCATGTCTGCCCAGATGCCATTTCATAGCATGGCTGCCCCTTTGATCGGCCACACAGTTGCATATGCAATCCTACACTGATACAGGGCATCGGTGTGCAAGTGATATATTGGCAAAGCACAATATGGAAGCCCCCCATACATGCCCCCTTCACCCCCCATTACCCCATGCCCCCTGTTGGACTGTCTGGTTAGTGTATGTTGTAATTACAGCCAATGGAGTTGTTGCACTTTCATTGTTTTGCTTTGCTGCAGTCCTGCATTGGCACTAGGCTGTTTAAATACAGTTGTGAAGAGGCACGTGCACATTTTCTGAGCTAAGCTGGATTATCCCGGCTTCCATTTGCTTCAGTTTTTAGCCCCAGAGCATGGCTTTGTTTCGGTTTCCACCCATTTTGGAGGTGTGCATCATATAAACGCCCCACCTTCAATGTAATTGGATACTGCTTTATTTGCCCATCTGTTTCACCCTTAAGATGATTTTACAGATTTTATTCTTCCACTCAGTTCAAAGTTGCTTTCTTCTCCTAGACTAGTTTGGTCAGTGTAATTCTTTTACTTCCATGTGGTCCATTAACGTCAAGTAATAATGGCTGGCATTTTGTATTGCTGTTATGGATTTGTGACCTAGAGTTATGGATCTTTAACTGCTCCATATTTAGTAACACTATATAGTCACAATTGTGACACTATTGCCATGATCATACATGCCCAAACCCAGACCCACCTTAACTGCCAGCAGCCATATTGAGTCAAAGAAGTCTGTTCAGCTGCTGACAGGAGCAAGCAGATGCCACCAGTGAGCAAAACTACAAAGAGGTTGCAACAGGGACCTCCTTCAGATTATAATCATTGTTGCAGGCTTACTGGCTGGATTGAAGGAGTTGGAAATGTCATCCTCCTGTGCCCTGATCAGTAGTTGAACAGATCTTTGCTCAATGCAGCTGCTGGCTGCTAAGGTGGGTCTGAGAGAGGATCAGGATAGGAGACATTACTTAGCTCCAGATTTTTAACTAAGTAGCCAATGCAGAATATTAACAAATTTATGCATTTACAAAAGCATGACACATTAAGCATCAACCAGAGCTGCACAGAGTATACATTCAAATAAAAAACACTAAGTGTACCAAATATGGAAACAGATGCACCATACACACAACTTTCAAGACATCATGAGATTACTTTTCCTCACTCTGGGAACTGGAGGAGAAGGGCCAGGCTATGAGTTCTGGCAGCTCTTAAAATGAAAAACATTAACTGTTGTGCAGCAGTAGTTTAAAAAAAACACAACAAAACCTATTGTTAAGAATTATTAGAAAAGAGATAAAATATTTTAAACAGGCCTAGGAAAATTAAACCTATGATACAGCAGCCCCTTTGAAATATTGGTAACATTTTAGGTTATCCCATACCAAAACCACAAAAGAGAACCAAAAATGGTGATCTTGGTGACTATTTTCAAGTAGTGGAACTTTCTCCCTCAGGATGTTGGACTGGCCTCTCCCTTGTAGTCCTTCTTTTGGCCAGCAGAGACTTTTTTATTCCTCTATGCCTTTGGCAGTTAAACTGGGTTGCTACAGAAGAGTCTTTTAATCCCAGTAGCTGCTAGGCTTTTTTTTTTTTTTTGCCCATGTTGATTTGTTTTTAATTTTTTAAATTTTTTTTTAAAGAAACCGATCTGTTTATATTTCTGACTATATTTGTTTTATTCATTTGATGCCTTGATACCCACAGGGCAGGGTTTCCGGAAAGAAAGAATAGATGGAGACTGGAAGCCCTGGTAAAGCAGGGTTTCCAGTTGGATGGAGCTCTGTGTCTTTGTTCTGTCTTTCCACTTGGGTTCACTCCTCGAGGACATAGGATTTAAAGCTGATCCCCCCCCCCCCCCCCCCCCCCCCCGCACACTACTTTAGACTAGAAGAAAACACATTTTGGGAACTTTGCCTTTCCCCATGCTCACCACAAATAACTACTGTAGGTGGATTTGGAAGCCTCAGTGCACACATACACCCTGCCAATTTCTTAATTGCCTTGAAATATTTCTCAACATGCATTTAATTTTATTTACTTACACTTTCACCTCTATCTGGAAATTTATTGCCATCATATCCTAATATTTTGTCCTCCACCTCAGTGTCAATGTCCCAGATAACCTGACTGAATAATTAAGCATAGTTGAACAAATTAAATTTATGAAACAATATGTAAAAAATAATTTGAATAGTGTAGATTCATAAATGCTTGTAGTTACTGTTTACTAGTCCTGATACTTAAGGTAACAAATCTCTTCAGATGTAAATCCTGCCACCTCATCCATCTGTTCCCAGACCTCCAAAATAACCATCTCCCAATCCCATATTCTCACTGACTTTTGTTACTACTTTCCCTCTCCACCCCTCACAATTCCTCCTCTCACTAGTTGGAATACAGTATGAGGGGAAGCGAAAATATCCAGGTCTCTTTTAGGCTAGACAAAGACATCTAATGCAGGTTGTAATGGAAGTGTATGAAATTATGCTTGCTGTAGAGAAAGAAGGTTGAGAAAACTGTTTCCCCTCACAACAAACCAAGCAAATGATGAATTGCCCTCCTGTTCCTCTATCTGGGACCGAGGGAAGGCGAGGGATTAATCCAAGGTTCTTTATTTTCCTTATTGCTTTCATGTTACAGGAGTCTTTGGGAAAAATGAAGGGCTACTAACTGAGAAGAAATTGCTCTTTTAAACAGAGGCTGGATGGCCATCTGTCCAGGGTGCTTTGTTTGTGAGTTCCTGTATGGCAGGGGGTTGGACTGGGTGGCCCTTGTGGTCTCTTCCAACTCTATGATTTGATAAATACCATAGTTACTTCCAGCTAGTATAGACCCACTGAATATTTGTTTAGTTGCACAGCCTCTGTTAATTCAATGCTCTTACTCTCCTTGTTGTTATTTACTGTTCAATTCAAAATGACAACCCTATGAAGGAGAGAATTCCAAAAGTCCCTGTTATCATCTTCCCTGCTCAGGTCTTGCAAATTCAGGTCCATGGCTTCTTTGATTGACTCAATCCAACTGTCATGTGATCTTTATCTTTTCCTACTCCCTTTTGCTTTTTCCAGCATTGTCATTTTACTCAATGAGATAGATTGCCTCATGATGTATCCAAAGTGAGATATCCTCAGTTCAGTTATTTTGGCTTCTAGTGAGCGCTCAGGTTTGATCTCTTCTTGGACCCATTTATTTGACTTTAGCAGACTCTCCTTCAGCACTCCATTTCAAATGAGTAGAATCTCTTTTTGTCAGCTTTTCTTACTGTCCCTGTCCAGCTTTCTCAATTATACATAGAAAGTGAAAGTGAAAAATGAAAAAGCTATAGCATATTACTTTTATGAGGAATCAATAATTGTTTATATACTATTGCATCCCTGTGATGAAAGATAGGTAGTGGGCATGAATGATGAAGGTAGGGATTGTTCATGAAGTAATGAGTTTAAAGGAATTGTGTACTTGTATGACAATCCATATTGAAAAGAGTAAGCATCCATGTTATTTCAGGCACTGAATATAATACAGGTAGAACCTGAGAGCCTGAGCAGATCAGAATGTAGGAGCAATCCTATTTTATCAGAATGAAATGGCACCTTAATCCATTGTGACCAGCCAGAGGCCAGTGGGCAAGGCCTGATGCCGGTGGGTCTCTCCTCCAATGATTATTGATTGACCTTAATAGTACCACCACACACCAATCTCATTTCATTTCAGAAGCTAAGCAGGAATGAGTTGGGTTAATACTTGGATGGGAGATGCATCAGGGAAGACTAGGCATCTGTAGGCAGGGCTAGGAAAGAATCCTGTCTGAAATCCTGGAGAGTCGCTGCTAGCCAGAATTGACAGTACTGGACTAAAGGGATTCAGTATGGCAGCCTCCTTTGTTGCTGTGCCTGAGGAGCTGAGAGCAATTTTTCTCAATGCAAGGAATGAAAAATGGTCAGTAGCTCTTATTAAAATGGTAATTTGTTTTGCCAGACCAGTGGGAAATAATTTATTTTGGATTAAATTCTCTCACTTATATATTTGCCCCTTATTGTGAGATTTTTAGGTTATAACAAGGGTGGCTGTGTAGCCTTGGCCACTGGGAGTGCCATGGGCCTCTGGGAGGTGAAGAACTGCACTACTTTCAAAGCCAAATACATCTGTAGGCAAAACTTGGGCACCCCAGTGAATCCTGAGCTTCCTTCTCCACATCCTACTCCCAGCCTCACTGGCTTCTGTCCTGCAGGATGGACCACCAGCCCCAAGCTGAGGCATTGCTACAAGGTAAGGCTCAAGCAAGGGAAAGTAGGCAAACCAACCCAGGATGGTTTATGTCCTAGGCTCTGGGCCACATCCAACCTAATGGATTATACCTAGAGTAACTTTTTATTGTTTTGAATATTGATATGAGGTACAAAGTGTGTTACAGCCATGTAACAGTGCCACTTACATCATGATGAGCATGCATCTTTGTTTTGTCATGGAAGAGAAAAAGATTGCCATTAATTTGAAAGTGAGTGAAAGGATAGAAAATGCCTGTATGGCCAATATGCTGGGATTTTTATGTAAAGGGAATAACGCAAAGGTCTGTAAAAGCTTCCTGAGTTGTGGGGGACATCACAGAAACACCCCACCCCTACACATGCCACTGCATGTATTCCTGCAGTATAACACCTAAATCCAATTGTTAATCCTTTGTAGAGTAGAACTACTAAATCAGCAGGAATTTAAATTCCTGTTGATTCACTTGGTCAATAATAGTTGACACATGGGATAGATGAGTGATAGTGTGTTAGTACTGAATGCTCATATAGTTTAGAGAAAAAATTAAACAAAAGCAAAGGGCACCCAGTATTATAAAACTTTAAAAATAATAAAATATAACCTTCACATTTGGGACTGTAGTGATCCGGAGCTTGCTGGAGTTCCTTTCCCATCAGCCCTGCTACCATTACAAGTGTTTGGGTTTGGTGGAAGTAGTGTAGTCAAACAATATTTGGACCGCTGGCTGCCATCCCCCTATCCTATCCCTAAAACTAGTCAAACATGAAAGCAGACTTAGGGGCTTAACAGACCACCCCTTTGGAGCGGCCTGCAGCCACCCCTTTCTGCAGTGGCCCAATCTGGCCTTTACACGGCACAAAAAGAAGCTGCAAAAAGCAGATCCTTTTTGCACTGTGGAAAGTGCACCTTAGCCACAGTGGCAGCAGTTTTTTGCTGCTTCTTTGGCTCAGCATATGTAAATGCTGCGCCAAAGATGCATTGTGATGCCGCTCGCTGTCTGGTCAGGCAGGCGGTGTGGAAGCAAAGTTGGGGCAGCTGGTGTGCTATTGCTGCACCCCCACTTTGTTCCCATGCCGGCTCTTTATGCTGGTCTGTTGAGCCCGTTAGTCCTGCTTTTGCAACGTTGTCAAAAATTTTGCCTTTGGGGAGCCTCAAAAGGAAGGAAAGGGAAGAGAAGGTGCAGTAGGAGTTAAACATGTGGGGATCAGGATCCATTCGTGATTTGACCCCTTTTCTCTCTGCTTCAGGTATTCAACTATGACAAGCTGCAGGAAAAGAAAAGCTGGATCATGGCCCAGCTGTATTGCCAGGATCTGAAAGCCCAACTTTTGAGCCTGAGCAGTTATGAAGAGGAACACTTTGTGGCCAACACACTCAACAAGATTTTTGGGTAAGGAATGAGTTACAAAACAGAAGTCATGCATTTCTGGATCATACCTTTACATGTCTGTCTATGGGCACTTGTGTATACCAGCATGTATTCCTGGGTTATGGTAGTGCACCTGCAAATGTGTCTCAGGTGATGTGCTTGCATGGTTTGATGCTATGATGATGGCTTTCTTGATAGAGTGTCTTCTTCTGCCATTGTCTTCTAGTTGGTACTCCGACTTTGTTAAGTAAAAATAATGCATGTTTTCAAAATTTATTTTAAATAAAGATATTAAAATAAAATGGGGGAGGGGAGATTGAAAGCCAAAAGGAAAAAGATAAGTGCTGATAGAAAATCCTATAGAAACCAGAAATGTTCTGTGGCACTTTTTAAAAGTGAAAGGGATAGCAGAAAGAATGAGTGATCTTTGCTGTTTCAAAAGTCCCTATTGACCTAAAAGGAAGCCACTCTGTTACCTGGAAAAAGGTAGAAGGCACATCATGTGTTTAATTTCTGCACAAAAAGTCGAAAGGTTGGGAAAGTTCACTTTTGGACTATAACACTCAGAATCCTCCAGTCAGAATAGATGACTAGGAAATGCTAGAAGTTGTCCTCCACAACAGTCACATTTCCAAGTTCTGCACAAAGGAAAAACAAAACTGTGTAAGTTGGAAGGTTGTTCAAATTTCCCTTTTAAAAGTTCTAAGTAGAAACAAGCTTTACAGGAGTCAAAATTACACTCCTTTGTTTACATTTGGAAGCCGCAGTGCAATCTGCCTTAGCTTGTTGCTGTCAGAGATGCTTATCCAAGCATTCTCTTCAGGTGTAAGATCTGTTTTCATTGTCCTCTATGTATAGAGAATAGTGACCTGCAAAGTGTAACACTTTCTGTCCATGGAGTCTCTCTTCAAGATTTTTGAATCCTGTTTTTCCAGGTTTCTTGGAACCCATTGGGTGACCTTGGGCATGCTCTCAGCTTCAGGGTAAGGCAGTGACAAACCTCCTCTGAACAAATCTTGTCAAGAAAACCCTATGATAGCTTTGCCTCAGGGTTACCATAAGTTGGAAATGATTTGAAGGCACACAACAACAACAACAGTAACAAAAATATGCTAAAGACAGCCTCAATCATTCAGTCAATAAATCACTTTATTTATATTCCACCTTTTCCCTCAGGCTGGAATTCAAAACAACTTTAAAATACAATTGGCTTTCTGTGTAGGCAGAGAACAATGAATTCGTCAAGAAATCTCCATGTTCCTGATGCAAAAAGAGGCCTATGATTTCACTGGAATGGAGATACATTGGACTGCAGAACAGGGGTCCCTGTTGAGATGTAAATGGACTTTAAATTTCCTGGACTTTGAAAATCTCTCTGTTGCCTATGGCCAGAAGGAGGAGGATCCTGCCTGCAAAAGATATCCTCCCCATCATAACATCTTTACTAAGGACTGAAAGAACATGCAGGCATCTAACTAACATCTCCAGTTGTTTTTTTCCATTCCTGTTTGGTTTGTAACATCCTGCATGATGAAGAAGCCCATGAACCTTCGAAAGCTTGCAACAAGTATATTGTGCATTTTGGTTGGCCAATAAAGGTATCAAGCAGTTCAACCAAACCACAGGTAGTAATAACAGCTAAAGTCCCTTCTATTGACTAGGCAGTATAATCATGGGGACATTACTTTTGAGTTTCTCATCCTCTTCACCTCCTGTGCATGAAGCCAGATCATGCCCCTGTGGTGGAATATGTACTATTATGTATAGAAGATCCCATATTCAATTCCTGCCATCAACAGAAAGAGGATCTCAATACTGAGAAAGATTTCTGCCAAACACCCTGGATATCAGATACCAGAGCTTGAAAATATTACTTTTGTGGGGTACATCTTACAGAATTTCTCAGCCAGAATATAGTGCTGGGTTTTCTAGGCCCTGCTAGAAAGACAGTAATGCCAGCGAGACAGTACTGGAATGACTGGGCATGTTGTCCTATGAGTACTGAAAAGAGTTAATAGAACTCTTCCATTAATTCAGCCAAACTGTATCTTTAGCCCAACTAATAATTATCTTTTCGTGGTACCCTTCAGGGAATCAGAGCCTGAAATCCATGAGCAGCACTGGTTCTGGATTGGCCTCAATCGTCGGGATCCTGGAGCTGAGAGGAGCTGGCGATGGAGTGATGGGATGGGGGTGAGTGGTGGCTTAGCCAGCCCAATTTTAAAGAGGGCATGGACTGGGAAGAGAGCTTTGCATGCTTGCATATATATTTTTCTTCAGTATTTTCCACTGGAGAATATCTAAGTGATAGGTCTTTCTGCTGCTCTTTATTGTTGTTGGTGGTGGAGAGGGGAATGGGAAACATGCACTGATGGAGAATCAGGGATCTGAGGAAAGGGGACAGTTTTGTATGAAACTCTTAGGTATTTGTCCAAGCCTTTGATGTTCTCTTTGATAGTGAATTTGACTTTCACTGTGTCCAGGACGCCACTATGAGAAGAGCAGACCTCTTGTAACTGTTCAGCAGGTGCTGATGAGAAATAAATACATTTAAGGATGGGGTGACTTGTGACCCCCCCTACATGATGTTGGACTGCACCTTCCATCACCTCTCACCAATAGCTGTTTTGACTGACGCAGATGGGAGTTCCATGCAATACCAATTAAAAATAACACAAAACATTTTTAAAGTATAAATATAACATTAAAAACAATCAAACAACATTGAAATTGTAAAATGTATATTTAAAAAGCTATATCCAAACCTTACAATCTTTGTCAAAGAGGGAGGAGAGCTAGGGAAGCAACATCTGGGTAGCTGCAAAGTGAAAAGAACTAGCCTTTGGAGATAAAATGGAAAGCCCCATCATCTTAATTATGTTGATATTAGTGAAAAGCCAGCATCACTGGGTCAGTATTGTTGGGGAATGTCTGAGTGTGGCCTACAGTTCAGATGATAACTGGCGCTGGCTTTGCTGCCAACTTCATTGTAGGTCATATTGGCTGCCTGCAGGTTGTAATGGTGGCCCAGAACAATGCTAGTTGGATGCTCCAGGCCACATCCCCAACCCATCTAATGCTGCTCATGTCATATACATGTTGGGGCCAACTTAATTAGGATGGTGGGCCATGGGAGTTTAAACCCATATTTGACTACATAGCTCACAGTTTTGTTCTCCCCCTCCCCCCACCCAGCAGTATCTGGGTAATGACTGACAGTTTAGGGAAGGGCATTTGGAATCCTTAGCCAAAGAGGTGTGGTGCCAAACTATAAACATCAGGATTCCATAAGATGGAACCATGGTAGTTAAAGTGGCACAATAACACTATATTTTGTGTGTATGGACCCAAGGACTAATGAGCACCTTGTTTGTTTTTTGCCTTTAGTTTTCATACCACAACTTTGACCGCAGTAACCATGATGATGATGACATCCGTAACTGTGTGGCACTGGATCTGGCATCCTTGCAGTGGGTGCCTCTTCAGTGTGAAGCACAATTGGACTGGATCTGCAAATTGCCCAAAGGTGATTGGAATTTAAATGAATGTCAAAGAGGGAGGAGATATAGGGAAAGAAATGAAAATTTGAAAAGCACAGTGCAGTGAAGCTGAGATTTGAACTTTCTTCTGTTTCTAGCTGTTTGGAATCCTTTTCCTCTGCTTCCCGTTCTTAAGCAGTAGCTTTTAAGCATCATTGTCACAATCAAACAATCACAGCAAATAGTCAGAACAACTAATTGTGAAGTTTCTTCATCCTTTCTGCATATCTTGAAGCAAGATAAAGACCAGCCTGTTTGTCTTCATTCTACTGATGATTATTTTGCTCTTGATCTAGCTAGTGCAGCTAGCGAAGCTACATAAGATTTAACCATTGTGCAAGCAGCGACACAAGATGTCATGTAGACATACCTTCGACATTGTGCAACCAGTTGCACAGTGGGAAATGCTTCTGAATGTCTCCCCTTGTATTAACCATAGATGTTCATTTCCAGTCATTCAGTGGATCTTATGCTAGCAAGAAGACTCCTTTGGAGTCAAGCCATTCGTTTCTTTAACTAATGTCTGCAGATTTTATTCTTCTTTTTTTTTAAAAAAAACCTTGAAAATTGAGCAGATCACTGCTAATGAAGTACAAGGGCTGGATATAAATCCTTACAACAAATAAATAACAAATTATCATTGTCCATCATTTGTTGATTGAAACAATCTATTTAGTCCTTCATAACCATCATGGAGTATACTACAGACTGGATATACGAATTTTATTTTTAAAGGAGCCTTCTTTCCTGTATCAGAAACATAAAATATATACTGAACTGTGCTTGTTCTATTTCTTTGCTCACTTGCTGGTCTTGTCATGTTGTTTAATAGGCACTGATATGAAAGAACCAGAGACAACCATCCCAGGTAAGTAGATATATTCCATTTCCCCCACCATCTCCATCTAAAGCCTCTTTTTCATGGCTCTCTTCATGTGGGACACCTGGATTAACAAGACTAATGTGAAATGGATCTAGGAGTCCTAATAGACCACAAGTCGAACATGAGTCAACAGTGTGATGTGGCAGCTAAAAAAGTCAATGCAATTCTAGGCTGCATCAATAGAAGTATAGTGTTAGATCAAGGAAAGTAATAGTGCCACTCTATTCTGCTTTGGTCAGGTCTCACCTGTGTCCAGTTCTGGGCACTATAATTCAAAAAGGATGTTGACAAGCTGGAGCTTGTCAAGAAGAGGGCAGTCAAAATGGTGAAAGGCCTGAAAACCATGCCTTATGAGGAGAAACTTAGGGAGCTGGGTATGCTTAGCCTGGAGAAGAGACAGAGGCGATGTGATAGCCCTGTTTAAGTATTTGAAGGGATGTCATATTGAGGATGGAGCAAGCTTGTTTTCTGCTGCTCCAGAGACTAGGACCCAGAGCAGTGGGCTCAAACTACAGGAAAAGAGATTGCACCTCAACATTAAGAAGAACTTCCTGACAGTAAGAGCTGTTTGACAGTGGAAAACACTCCGTTGGAGTGTGGTGGAGTCTCCTTCTTTGGAGGTTTTTAAACAGAGTCTGGATGGCCATCTGTCGGGGGTGCTTTCATTCTGTGTTCCTGCATGGCAAGGGGTTAGACTGGATGAGCCTTGTTGTTTCTTCCAACTCTATGATTCTATGATTCTCCACCTCTCACTCCTTTCTTTCTTGGTAGGCACAACAAAAGTGTTTATTCTAGAGCAGTGCTTCCTAAGCTGTCTGATATGGGGAACTGACAATTATTATTTTTTCCCTGTGTGCCAGTGACTGGTATCATATTCTATTCTTTGGTTACAGTTGTTTCTTTTTTTCTTGGAACTTGCCGGGTTTGTGGACTGGTACTGGTTCATAGGCCAGCATTCTGTTCTAAGTTATTGCAAACTAGAGAGAAAAAGTATTGCTGTTTTGTCTGCTTTGGACTGTGCCCTTTGCATCCTATTTTGGAGACCTAGTATGGTGGATTTGTCAGGCATAGGTGCAGTGCTGTTGCCAGTGTTTATGTATAAGTATATATACCCTGGGTGACCTTGGGTAAATCACACACTCTTAGCCCCAGAAAACCCTGTGATAGACCATCTTAGGGTCACCGTAAGTCAGAAACACAGCAGCAGCAACAACAACAACATATGTTTGGTAGAGTTAGGGAAAGTTACTTTTTTGGACAACGACTTCTATGATTCCTTAGCCAGGATGGCCATAGGCTGAGATTTTGGGAATTGTAGTTTAAAAATAAGGTTTTCAAACCCTAGTGGCAGTATCCCACCCTTTCAGTAGGGCGTTGTAATATGCAGTATGGAGTGTGGGTTGGATCACTGGAGAAGAAAAGCATGGCCTATGTGAAAATCAGGAAGCTAGCCAGACAGAAAGGATCTTTGTTAGGCAACTGAACAGAAGAATTCACCCTCTACCAGGTGTAAGCTTGCAGTGAACCAGCAGGGTCTGAAGCAGTCTGCACAATTACACTAGCCAGATCCTACTGAGAAATAGCCATGGGAAGTACCCCAGTAGTCAAAGATAATAAAGGCCCAGTACAGATGGGCATTTTGCGGTGTTCTCCTGGTGAACTAGAGCAACATGAGGCTGGGCATTTAGATGCCCAGCAGCCCTAGTCCATGAGGTTGCCGCCATCATGGTTTGTTGCCCTATACATGGGCAGTGCCATGATGGTGCAAGCGTCGCGCAGTACCCAAACAGCGCTGGCAGGAAGTGATGTGATTGGGGCACGCGCGTGCGCCAATCACACCCCTTCCAGGAAGCTGCTTTAGGCAGCTTCTTTTTGCTCCCAGGAGGGAGCGCATCATTGCCACACCATTTGGTGGCTGTGGTAATGATGCAGGGCTAAAAGGGGTGGCACGGAGCTGCCTATCTCTCAAGCCCCAAAGTTCCCTATTTCATGAAGTTGGATCAAGCAGTGCTGCTGTCAGCATGGCAAAAAAGGGTGATTAAAATAAGCAGAAGTGGGGATTATAATTTTACTGATAAATATAGGAATGCTTTTAATTTAGAAAAGTACTAACCACAGGTTATGTGATAGAGGTTTATATAGCTAAATGGGATCTGGCACGGGGGAAAATTAATCACCCTGTTTCAAAACCTGGGATGTGTATTTTGATTATAAGTTTAACATATATGCGTACCACCTTTCTATACAACACATCACCTTGTGAAAGACAGGATATCATGATGTTACATAACATCACAATTGGATTGGAGGATTGGATATGTTTATGGAGAGTCTAATTCCTATTGGTTCTTAGCTGTTAGATAAGTAGAGCTTACATCTTATGAGGGGGTAGATTTCTGATCTCAGTTGCTGGGAATGAGCAACAGTGGACTGTCCTATGAAATCATGTTTTTCATTTTAAACTGTGTGGTTGATTACTGATAGAAGTGAGATTATTGAACTGGATGGTCATTGGTTTGTCTCAAAATGAAATTCATTATATTACAGCTCAGGAACCTGTGGCCTTCCATACTTAGTTGAGCACCTTCCAACTCTCCCAGTCAGCATGGCCAGTGCCAAGGACAATGGGAGTTAAAAGTCCAACAACATCTGGGGAGGGCGACAAATTCTAGCCTGTCTGATCTTGCACGCTAAGCAGGGTCAGCCCTACTTAGTACTTGGATAGGAGGCTGCCAATGACTATCAGGTACTGCAGGCTATATTTCAGAGGAAGGAAAACCACTTCTAATTATTCTTTGTCTAAGAAAACCCTTTGAAATTTACAGGGTCACCACATAAGTCAACAGTTAACTTGCAGGCGCACACACACACACACACACACACCTTCATTCATGGCATCTTAGAATTTCCATCAGTGAATGAACAGCAATTAAATCAATTTGCAGGGTCTCTAACTGTTCTAACCCTTCATGATCTGTAACTGTTTCCTCAGGAGAGTTAAATGTGCAAACAAGAAGTAACTAAATGAGTGTTTGCTTTGAGTATTAATTAAGATAGCTTTTCTATCTTTATTCTGAAAGGATCAAGTCATATTAGAATCTCTTCACATTTCCTGTTTCTCTATAGGTAGCAATGAGTGGGTGAAATATCAGGATGCTGAATACAAGTTCTTTGACCATCATTCAACTTGGGTGCAAGCTCAGAGGATCTGCACTTGGTTCCAGGCTGAGCTGGTATCAGTTCACAGCCAAGCTGAGCTGGACTTCCTGGGGCAAAACTTGAAGAAGGTAGAGAGGCATTTGAAACCTATCAAATCTATTTCCTGATAAAAGCAATGACAATCAACTGTGGAAAGTTTGGGCCCGAACAGACAGGCGAAAATAAAGCTGCTTCAGGTTATTTTGGAGGTATGCTGTTTAAATGATGCATGCATCCTAAGAGGCCAGAAGTTGCACCAAAGCCGCGCTCCAGTCCTAAGGATTGGAGTGCAGCTTTGGTGCAGCTTCTGGCCTCTTAAGATGTGTGTGTCATTTAAACATCATACCTCCAAAGTGACCTGAAGCAGCTTTATTTTCACCTGTCTGTTCGGGTCCTTTGTCTCTGTAGCTAATAGTTTTGAAGAGTGGAAATGGCAAAAAGAAAAGTGTTAACTGGCCTTACTTAAGAATAACTCAGAATAACTTCCTTATGTAGAATTCTAGGGAAATGTGTCATCTGACACCTGAGAATGTAACTGTGACTTAACAATCCTGAAGAGGCCAGCAAGATTCAAGACCAATCAGTGCAGATGATGCAGATAGTTATCTGATTGTATCTTAAAAACTTTTCCAAAGTAGGCAAAGGATATAACTATCTTCATCCATGTAGCCTTTGACACACAGTTTGACCAAACTATGGGGCTGGTAAAGGAGAAAGGCAAAGGTGGCAGTTCCTAATAATGGCAGGCAACTTGAGGACTAAGTTTAGCTGATTCCTCTTGGTCTCTGTGGCAAGAGATCGACTGAGTCTTCCTTTTGTTTTTTCCTTTGACACCACTGATGCAAATATGTGCAATCTTTTAATCTGGTTAGTTCTCAAGAGGCCAGGAGCAGCACTGGTGGATTGGACTGAACACCTATGAGAACGATGGGCGATTTCGGTGAGTCTCCTGCCTCCCTGGCTATCAATGTTACTATTCAGAAGACTTTGTTTGTCACCTGGATTTCTACTGCAGAAGCTTCCCTTTTGTCTTTCCAGATGGTCTGATGGTTCCCTCTTGAATTTCATCTCATGGGCACCAGGCAAGCCACGGCCTATCAGCAAGGACAGGAAGTGTGTATACATGACAGCGAGCCGAGGTGCATAGTGGGTTCGCATACAAATGTCAGACATTCCTAAATAATGTAGATATCACTTTCTTCCCTATGCCACTGCAGTCTCTGTGATCAGCTGGAAATTGGGTCTCGTAGTCTCTTCTTGGTTCCAAGAGCAGGAGAGGAGATATTCCAGCCCTCCAGGTCTAATCTGGCTAACAGTGGTTCCCCACTCAGCTAGCAGAGAGTCCTGAGGCAACTACTCTTATTCCCACAAAACCTTCTCCCTGAAGCAGGAAAATTCCCCTGTGTGCTGCTGGCCTCTCTAAGTGGAAAACTGTTCATTACATGTGAATCCCACTGTTCTCATTAATCACTGGTAGCACATGAATCCTTTTACTGTACAGAACATGGTTAGAGGAAAGAAGTGGGCTCACTGGGTTGATAAGTGTGGATCCTAGCTCTCAAGACTCAATTGATTCTCTGTCCAGTGGCACATTTACACTACACAGTTATAATACTGCATTCCACTTTAATTGCCATGACAGCATCCCATGAAATCCTGAGATTTGCAGTTTAGGGAGAAGCTAACCATACAATTCCATAGGATGCAGTCATGGCAACTATGGAGTTAAATTGGAATACAGTATAGCGCTATAGTTGTATAATGTGAATAGGCTGCTAGAAGATCATCCATTTCTTCAGGGACTTATCTAGTGTTGAGCTACTTGTCATTGATGATCCTGAAAATACATGAGGCTCCAACTTTCTCTGATTCTTTTCTGAAATCACCAAGTTGCTATTTTTCATAATCATAATGAATTGCATCTATGATCTTGAGTGTCTTAGGACCAGGATGATAAAAATAG
>NC_056527.1:81281611-81297409 GCF_019175285.1 Sceloporus undulatus | reverse complement strand
ATGAAAGCATGTGCACACAAGTTAGAAAAGATCAGATATGAGAAATATCACAACACTCCCCTGGAGAAAAACCTAACAATCTACGCAGTGTTTCTCCATTTTTTAAAAAAAGGAAGGATCATCGGAAGGCTAATAGAAAAAGATTATAGTGATCAAGGAGAGCTTCATCCATATTTCTTTACCACTAACGCACTATACAAATATATATATCTGGTTCCCCTAATTCCATTTTGTGACTTTCCTTCCATAGATCCTCAAGAGAAAACAGAAATACCAAAAAAATTGCAACAAAATATGCAGGTTGACCATTGATATCCAGCTATCTATAAAGTACATTTTCAATTACAATTATTGTTGTTTACTGAGTTCAGAGACTATATGATGTTTACTACTGTAGAATATGGAGAAAAGAACCTTCTTCCAGATTCTCTGCCATAATTTTACCTGTGTCAGAACTTTTAATACAAAGAGAAAGAGACCATACAGTATCCTCTGAAACTCCTTTTCTCCTTCTTCTGCAGAGGACTGGGGTGACCAGAAATGTCTCACTGCCTTGCCTTACATCTGCAAACGCAGCAACAAAACCACAGTGGGGCCCACTTCGCCACCAATACCCATGCCGATGCCAGGCAGCTGCAGCCAGGGTTGGCATACGCTCAGTAATAAGGTACTTGGGGTGCTGTTCCTTGCTCAGTGCAGCATATATATTGGTAGTCAGAATTTGGTGGGAATGGCCAAAGCCACTTTGACTGGAGGAGGAGAGTTAAAAATAAGTCTTTAATGGTGTCTTGGTCACTTTACAGTAAGGAAGGAATTTTTTTCAGATTCCCCAGGATGATGTGAGTGGTGGTAAAGTGAGGGATTGCCCCTTCCCATGTTAACTGTTAGCTCATGGGGGGTAAACATCTGAAAATTACTATAATGGAGAGGGCGGTGTGTCAAGCTTGGTCTCATATGGCCTCGATCTAAAGCTCCAGTAACACTTAGCTGAGTGATACTGAGTCAGTCATGATCTTTCCACTTAACTTGCCTCATATGATACTTGTGGGAAAGGGAAGTCAGGTGTTCATTTCTGAGCTTTCAGGAGGAAGGGTACAACAAAAATGAAACAATAAATACAAGAAAAAATAATGGGGAAAGGCTTTGCCTTTCATTTGTTTTTCTATCCCCCCCACACTATGCAGTGCTTTAGGATTTACAGCCAAGAGCAGGTGACCTGGCCAGAGGCCAAGCACAAATGTGAAATTCAGGGAGGCACATTGGCTACCATCTCCAATTACCTGGAACAAGGTAAGATTCATCCAAAATTTCTTTTATTTATATGCATCTGTATGGGTACACACACTGCCTCTGGAAATTAAATAAGTTTTGGTCCAAGCAGGAGTGTTCCTTAAACCAAGGAAAACCTCATCCTGGTGAAAAAAGGCAGTTCCTTTTGGCACCCCTTTGTGAGGAGTGCACTTGACCACTTTTTTGGTGGTCAAGTTCCCTGCCTGAATGCAAGAACTGCCATCTTAAGTAAGACCACTTGCTCTGCTTTTTGAAAGTCAGTTCTTAGAAGAAGGTCACAAGCATGGTAGGATAGCACAATCCATTCTCTAGTATATCATGTTTGGGAAGTTTTTAATATAATTTGTTTCCATTACTCATTTAAGTGTTTGAGGAGGAAAAAACATAATTTGCGGACACTACATATTATGTGCATGTGGCTTCGTGTTGCCTATCAACTTATGGTGACCATATGAATTTCATAGGGTTTTCTTAGGCAAGAAATGCTGAGGTTATTTTGATAGGTCCTCCTTCTGAATTATAGCCTACAGCACCTAGTATGTCTTCCAAAGAAAGAAAGAAAGAAAGAAAGAAAAGCCAATAACTACATTACTTGTAATTTGTTAGTTCCATCAGTACAGTAGCTAGGTGTCTGTTTGTTCTCTGCATGTGGGCTATGCATTTCCATTTTGGAAAAAAAACTAAAAATCTTTGATACCATTCCTTTTCACAGGCTGATTGTGGGGTGGGAAAAAACTGAAATTCAGCTTTGGGACTTCTCAGTCCTTCTTGTAAAAATAGAACTCCATTTCTTCCCTTCATGTCTCCAAAAATGTCTCAAGCACTTTCCATTCTTTTGCTTCCTTCCCACAGCTTCCATAACCACTCTTCTCCCAAACATAACCTTTGACCTATGGATTGGCTTCCATGATGCCAGGAAGGAGTTCCAGTGGTTGGAGTCTGAACCTGTCAAATATGTCAATTGGGCTCCTGGTGAGCCATCGGGGCACAAAACGTCCACCACCAATGACAACCCGGTGAGCCAAACTCTTGTGCATCCCCCATCCAACGCCTATGACTAAGCAGAGCGAGGCAGCTGCTTTAGGTGGCAGATGCTGAAGGGCTGGGAACAGCAGTAAAATTTTGAAAGAGAGCTCTGTGGATTGTGCAGCCTGCCCTTCAACCTCTATCAACCAATTATCCTAATGTCCTCAGATACAGTGGAAGAAGCTACACATCCCCTTTACCCAGTGCCAAAGTAAGATTCATTTTCCAGTCTGGTTAAGCTCTGTTCATGAAAGGTGACAGGATGCCATTTTGTCCTTTGTCTCAGGGAGCATCATTCCAGTGTTTTTTGTGGGTTTTTCGGGCTATGTGGCCATGTTCTATTAGAGTTTCTTTCTGATGTTTCACCAGCATCTGTGGCTGGCAACTCTCTGGAGATGCCAGCCACAGACTCTCTCTGAAGATGCCAGCCACAGATGCTGGCAAAACTTCAGAAAGAAACTCTACTAGAACATGGCCACACAGCCCGAAAAACCCACAAAAAACTATGGATGCCGGCCATGAAAGCCTTCGACTTTACATCATTCCAGTCCTGTGTCCCTCTATTTTGTACTCTCTGTGGGAAGCCACTTCTTTTTTGGTTGTGATTTGGGCTCTTTTTCTCTTTAGGTTGCTGCTACATTGCAGAATTAGTACAGTTTGATACTACTTTAACTGTCACGGCTCCATTCTATGGAACCTTGGGATATTTAGTTTGTTGTAGCACCAGAGCTCTCTTATAAAGCTAAATATCTCACAAAATTACATAGCTCAGAATTCTATAGCATTGAGCTATGGCAGTTAAAATGGTGTCAAACTGCTTTAATTCTCCAGTGTCAATGCAGCCTTGGATAGCTTTTAAAAGCTTTTGGCTGATTACTTTAATCCCCTGGTAAATGAATAAAGACTTTGGAAACAAGTGCTAAGTTTACCTGTGCTTAGATATATTTTAACAAGAAAGTTGCCCTACATATGTTTGAACCTGCATAGTTTGTTTTACAGAACCTTAGAAAGCAGAGATTTTGGTTTCCTGAGAAGGACGAGTTGGATATTTCTAACTGTAGTTCTTTGAGTGGTTATCTGTGAACTCATTATCTTTCACCTGCACAGTGCCCCTTTTGGAGTGTTCTATAGTATTCTGAAGAGTTTGGGGGGTAGCCCCATCCACCTCCAGCAGCCTGATATAAGGAGCTTCCCATCAAAATCCATCATTTCCTTAGGACATTGATGCAGCTATCTCCTCCCAGTTCAACTCTGGGACTGGTGCATTCAGAGATCTCCATTTGCACTGGCCGTCTTTCCAGATAAGAAAATGTCTTCTCAGATGCTCCCAACCAAAAGACGCATTCAAGCTCCAACCTGAGGTGCTGAGGCCCATTTTTCAGCAATGGGGTGTTCTCAAGTTAGACCCTTCTGCTTTGGCTCAAAATGCTCAGTGTGCATAGTACTGTTCCAGGACAAATTGCAAGGTAATGCCTTCATCTTCAGTTGGTACAGCCTTATGTTGTATGCCTTCCCTCCATTCCCTCTTCTGACTAAAGTCATTGCCAAAATTCATTGGGGCCATGTGAGGTGCATCTTGATTGCCCTATGGTGGCCCAGTATCTGTGGCTCACCCATTTCTTCACTTATCCTGAGGAGAGTATGTTCAGTTGCGCTGCAGACCAGATATTCTTACCATGTACAACGGCCCGGTCAGACACTCCAGTCTTGATACTCTCTACCTGTTAGTGTGGAGGATCCTGCTCTAGATGCCTTACTGGTTGCAGTGAAGGAGATTATTGATGCTGCTCATTAACTTTCTATTAGAAGATCCTATGATTACAAGTGGAAGAAGTTTGCTGATTTCCTACTTCCATGGTCAATTGCTGAAGCTGAAGCTATTGTGACATATGTGTTGAACTTTCTACTTTCTTTCTTGAATTGAAGGCTCTCTTTTTGTCTTCAAATCATTGTTACTTGGCTGCCATTTCAACACATTTTCAATTTCTTGGTAAGCCCTCTGGTTTTATACATCTTTTGGTCTTGGGCTTTCTTAGCAGATGATCTCCACCAACATATTTGCGGTCTTAGAGGTTACAACATCCTTTGGGACCTAGGCCACTTTCTCCATACCCAACTTCAACTTCTTTGAAGCCGAGGATCAATGCCATGGGCCCACTTCATCTCTCAAAGTTGAAGGCTGTTAACGGAACACAGGCTCTTGCAGTTTCAAGGCCTGCTTGTACAGAAGAGCTGAAAAGTTTTAAAGCGACAATCTCTGATGTGCTTGTCCTGTGGTGTGAACGTTGCACAGTGTTCACATGGGGCAACGATAAGGGATGCACCCAAACACAGAAGGCATTTCTAATGCCCATCTCAGCCTGGATTCTTAGCACCACATTCAACACACTTTTTAAAAGAAGCCAGCGGTACCAGAAAAGCCATGAGGGTTAGCATGACTTCAAGCTTACACCAACAATGAATCTTCAGAAGAAATCTTCAAACCTGAGTGCATGAACACTGTTCCCGATGAGACAGCTGCAGTGGCAGATGAAAAGAACTGCCGGGTTTTATCAGGAAGCCCTCTATATAAGGCTGCTAGAGGTGGGTGGGATTACCACCCAAACTCTTCAGAATGCTATAGAATGCTCCAAAAGAGGCACTGCGCAGGTGCAAGATAATCTGGTTGTGTGAGCCACAGAGTCCATGAAGAAGCTTTCATTGTTCACATGAAAAAGTTTCTGTTTCTCACTGTGGATAGGATTGAGTAGGATAACAGCTGGTAAAATCTCAGAAGTTAAGGTAGGCGATGAAGAAGAATTCTACTGGCCACTGGACAGAACTGGGTAAAATCTTGTCTTCCCAACCTTTCACAATGTGAAATAGTTGTGGAATTCTGTTCTCCCCAGTCTCCACTAGAATAATGTTATGTTGTGTTTTTATCTCTATTTTAGGTGCCTTATTCAGAAAGTTATAACCACTATGCTGGGTTACATGTATCTAAAAGTACATGCAACCCCATTCTCTGTCTTTAACAGCAGACAGCTAAATGCTCCAGAGGGAAACTCTCAAGCTGGGCAACAAGGCAATAATATCCTGTCCTTTATCCCCAGTATCTGTTAAATTAATGGTGCTCTGTCTCTGAGTTCTATTTCTAACTGTGATGACTAACAAATACCAGTAAGTCTTCCAAGCCAGGCATGCCAAAGTCCATGAAAACACCAATGAGCTCAACAAAGTGGCACAGTGAAGAAATACTTCTGTCCTGCATCAGTTGCCCATGATCTATAGAATTTATAGAATTATATAGTCATAAAGTTGGAAGTGACCATTGAGTTCAACCCCTTGCTCCGTGTAGGAGCTCCAGCTAAACTAGCCCCATCAGGTAGCTGTCTGGCCTCTTTTTGAAGACAGCCAGAGAAGGTGATTCCATCACATCTCTAGGTAATGAGTTCAATTGCTGAACTGCTCTTAGTATCAAGAAAATCATTTCCTTCTAATGCTCTAGGGAAATGTACCCTCCTGTCATTAGACCTAGGACTGCCCTCTGGGGCAACTGAGAATTATGGCAGCCCTTTAGATATTCAAAGAGTGCAATCGTGTCCAGTCTTGTCTTCATCAGGTTGAACATGCCCAACTCCTTTAACCTTTCCTCATATGTTTTGTTCTCCATAACTTTTATCATTCTTGTTGCTCTTCTCTGAAGCTGCTCCAACTTGTCTATATCTTTCTGAAAATGATTTGTAATGGTAAAGTATGTAGAATATGTTGCAACTACTTAGCCACAAGATAAGTGCTAGAGGCATCCCAGTGGGAGAGAGAGAGAGATCTAGATGATGGCATATAGCTCTCTCCATTGTGAACACAGATGAATGCCTTTGACCTTCCTGTTTTGTCTCTTAAAGACCAATTGTGCTGTGGTGTGGCATGGCTTCCCATCCCTCTTCACTGGCCGCTGGGATGACAGGAACTGCCTGGAGGAGAAACATGCTTTCATCTGCCAGAGGAGCAAAGGTAATGTTGTTTGGTGGGGGGGGGCGGGAGGTGCAAGGAGAGCAGTTTTAGTTGGCCTACATCCTTGGTGCCACTGGTGTTCATGCCTTCAGGATTTTTCCTTGAACATGCTTAAAACACGGAGTCATTGTTGCTAAAACTGCTCTTCCTAAGGACTGAGGTTTATTTACAGAAGTGGGTGAGGACTGGAAGCTGGTGAAAGTGGTTGGGTGGGGGGCATGCATTAATAAAAGTGTGATTTCAGTGATCTCTGACAAATGTTTGAATTAAACTGATGCTGTTGTTCTAATTGATTATTAGAAAGCAGGAGTGGGACTCATGTAGCCCTCAAGATGTTGCTGGACTGCAGTTCCAAGCATTCTTCCCAGCTAAGACTGGCAGGTGTTGCACTCCAGCAACTTCCAGATGGCCATACTGCTGCTGCTGCTCTAAAGAATCATTGCAGGGGTGTCCAGCTGCTATTATATTGCAAGGGTGTCCTGATTCTAATTCTAAAGAGCTGTGATCCTCTTTTTTTCACCCCTGCCCTAGATCCTACCCTAAGCCCTCCCCCAGCAACCTTCTCCCCTGCTCCCAATGCCACCCTTTCATATCTCAACAGCACTTACCGCATACTCAGGAAGCCTCTCAAGTGGCAGGACGCTGTGCTGCTCTGTGAGAGCCTCAATGCAAGTCTGGTGAGCGTGATGGAGCCATACACCCAGGCCTACCTCACCCAAGCCATCAGCAGTGTGCGTGCCCCACTCTGGATTGGCTTGTCCAATGAAGAGGTGAGGCAAATGTGAAACAAGGACCTGGGGAAGGCAGGGCTGTCTGTGCCATGCAGCAAGGAGAAGCCATCTGCTTCAGGCAGCACTAGTGAAGGCGGAACTGGTGAAGGTGGGAATTGGTGTGCAGTAATTTGAATGGCGTAAAAGAGATTTTTAGAAGTGTCAGCTACAGCAAGCTTTGGGGCTTTGTTTTGTGCAGCAAAATTGCTTAGGCTGACACTGCTGGAAAGTGGACCAACTGAAGGTGGGGTTTAGAAGTTGGCTATGTTACAGTCATAGTGCCCAGAGTTTCAAATGTCAAACACATGGCAGGTTCATCTGGATGTGAGGCCAAGACTGCCAGCCAGGACCTTGAATCTGAGCCAGTGGTGTCACTAGGAGGGGTGTGGTAGTGTGGCCTACACCATTTGTCACCCCAGAAGAGGGATGGCACCTGGTCAGGCCCTCTCCCTGTGCACACATCCCACGTGCCCCAGTGTCCCCCTCTGCACCCTTCCCCTGCACTTCCCCTGTGTGCCATCCCTGCACCACTGATCAGAGTCTCATATTGACTGATGAGAGGAAAAAAACAAACAAAGAACCCATTAACAAGAATGCCTAGAAGTCATTTATTTCAAAGTCTTTCCTAGTTCAAAGCAGGTTCCTTTTCAGATAATGAATATTCTGCAAATAAACTTGAATTTTGACATTAAGCTGTGGGAGGTTATTTAATTAATACAGTATGGGTGCTGACAGGAGGCAGTAGTAGTTTTTTTTGCTGTTGTATACATTTGTGTTATATACATACAGATAACACAAAACATAATATGACTAAATTCCTACATTAGAGTGTAGCTGTGCCGACACCGTTCCACACCCTTTCCCTGTCCTTGCAGCTGTTAAAGCCTGCTGTTGTTTACCAATGGGGAGTGGAAGAAGAGAGGGAGATGATTCAGGCCATAAAGTAGCATCTGGATTCATCTCAGTAGTGGGGGGGGGGGGGAAGAGAAATGAGAGTTTGTTCACAAATGGAGCACACCCTCCCTTTTCCTTCCCCCCAGGAGCCCAGAGCAGTCATATCTTCATGCTCTGAATTGCCTCTCTCCCCTTTCCCACCAGTAAAAAGCAGCAGAAACAGCCCCTCTCAGGCCTTGGCAGCTGCTTAAAGGGGGAGGTAGGTTTTGGGATGGAGAATAAGAGCAAAAGAATAAATACCCCCTGCTCCCTGTCCATAAAGAGTCAGGATGCCAGCCTATGTGTTTTATATTTTTGCTTGTTTGAACACAATTTTTGAATAGAATACTCTTTGAAATATGTAATGTGCTTGTTTTTGTTGTTGCTGTTGGGGGTCAAATTATTGGAAAGAAGCTGGGAGGGAAGGTGACTGCAGCCAAACCTTGGAAGAACCAATTTTTTTGGGGGGGGGGGGGGGAACTGAATTATCTCTGAATAACTGAATATTCCACCCACCTCATTTAGACCCAGGAGAGTCCTTTCTGAAGCAAGGAGTTACTTCTAGTTTTGGTTTTTTAAAAAAGGCTCACCTGGCCTTAAACCATTGTGGGAGGATTGTTTCTATTAGTCCTTATCTGTTGTGGGAATGAACTTTTTCAGTAAAAAAGAAAATAATATGAGGGTGTGACAGGGGTGGCATGGTCTGCATTTAGACTCTTGAGGGGCACATTCAGGCCACAGACTGCAATTTGCCTACCTCAATGTGCTGTGACTATGTTTTGAACACACCCATTGAATCAAATTGGATACAACATCCTCTATGATAACATCTTTGTGTCAAGATGCTTAAAATTCAACAAAGGCTAGATGATTTTCAAAGATACATTTGGGCTTCAGCTGCCTGAGAAATAATATCACTTTTCTAAAAATCTATATGTAAAGAGACTTTTGAAGCACATAGGCACATTGTGTAATAAAAGGGAAGATGGTGGGGCAATATAGAAGTTATGACTGTAACAAAGAATGGAGTCCTGTCTAGGCATGTTCCTGCTACCAAAGCATTGCATAAAAAACCCACAGTTGTGACTAATCTCATACCCACAAACCTGCTAAAAAAGTCACAAAGTTACTTTTTAATTACATTTGCCAGAGTTTCTCAGACATTGGCCATTCATATTGGAGGTTTTTGGGAGGACTCTGATAGTCCAAAAAAGTAATTTTTCCAAACTTGGCTGAAAAAACCCCCAAACATCTCATGTTCCCCCTCATTATTTGATGCATCTCCTTTAAAGAGGATATGAACCTTCCTCATATATCTTACAGGATATGAACCTCCCTCATATATCTCACTTGGCCTGATCCAGCATGGCAGATCTTTATTTGCATTGGGTGCTTTTAGGGACGACGGAACTATATGTGGTTCACAGATGAGAGCCTTTCCTACACAAACTGGCAGGATGGAGAACCACAACAAATTATGGGGTGCACGTACATGGATGTAGATGGAACATGGAGAACTGCCAGCTGTGATGCCAAGCTGCAAGGGGCCATCTGCAAGATGAACACAGGTGAAGTATATGTATGGGGACATGATGGGGACAGGAGAGGACTGAAATAGGGGAGTATTCTCTCCCCATGAGCTTGAATGATGAGGACAGAAATTTTGACTCACCCAGCATTCCATTTTAGGACCTCTTTCTTCACACAAGTGGAGCTATAATGGGAGCTGTCCTAAATCAGTGGAGGATTCTTCCTGGATTGCTTTCCGGAATCATTGCTATGCTTTCCACATGGAAGTTATGCTAGGCCAGAAGGAAGCTATGAAGAGGTGTCAGAAAGGTAAAGGTTTCTCAAATGCAGTTTCAATGTAGGGCTATTGTAGGCAAAATGTGAACAAGATCTGCTCTCCAGAATATAATTTTTGGCATGTCTGACTTCAAATATATCTACTTCTGCACTTTCATCTCTTTTTTTTCCTTTTAGTTTGTTCTTATCTTTTCTTTCTTTGGTTTAATGTGGATTGTTTGTTTCTTTTTTAAAATTATTTTACAGTAGCAGTCTGCCTACTTATTTCTCCACTTAGGTACTTGATGAGCTACTTTGACGAGGAAACAGAAAATGCAAAGGCCTCAGGGCATGATGTATTCTATCATGGAGGGTAACTGAATGCACAACTCCACAATTTTCATCCTTGTGTTATGGTGCACCAGCACTTCCATCATAGCACTTCACATTGCCATTTTCAAACAAGTTTCTTGGTCAATAAAATGCCTTTTTGCATGGTTAGGGGCTGGGAAAGCAAAATCATCACGCTCATAAGTGGATTACTTGCATTTGGCAGTGGTTTGGTACAAAAAAAATTACTCAAGAATTGCCACAGAAGGAAAAAAAACCTATTTTTGGTGAGCTTTGGGGATAAAAAGCTTTCCAAGGACCACAAAAATTGAATTCTAGGGCTATGCTTTACCCAATCTTGTACTAAACATATGTGCACACATTGGCTGATGTTAGTGGCATACTCACTTGTAAGCTAACCCTATGCCTGTGTGTGTTTATTTTTGGCCACTGCAAGAGGCTGATGTTTTCTTCCTCCCTCTACAATGTCTGAAGCCCCCACTCATATACCACATTTTCACAGAATCCCCCAATCATTGGTGCCCGATGGAAAGTGTGGGGTGGGTAGCATTGCAGAAATGTCTGGCTGTTTCCTATCCCAGCTGCCACTGCTTTGGCCCTGGAAGAAGACAAGAGCAGCCAGCATCTTCTGAACTTAACTCCTTGCCCCACTGTCATCCCCCCTTTCCTTGTTTTTTTTTTTTTTATGCTTTTTAGATAGGCTGTCTAAAGACAGGGAACTGTCAGATTGTTAATTTGTAAGCCACTCTTGAAATCCCTTTGACTGAAGAGCAGGATATAAAGAGTCAAAACAAATACATAATGATTATCTCAGCCACTGAGTCTGACTAAGGGAACATAGGCAGATGCTTCTGTGACCCTCCTCCTCCATTCACCAATGACCCCTGGCTGGGGCTTCAGTGGCAATATAGTCAATCCAGTATTGGTAAGTGGCTCACCATAGTGTAGTTTTTTTATTTGAAACACCTATGTTACACTAAGCTATATAGGATTGCATCTATTGTGTGTGCAGGTGTATGTTTATAGATTTCATGTGTAGGTATGTGTGTGAGCAAACATGCATGTCTGCTTTTGGTCTGGAAAATGTGAATCAAATTACTTCACTTAAAATGTGGGCAGAATGAAATCTTCAAGCATCTTGTGTCGTGTGTGTGTGTTGTCTAAGTGTCTGTGTATTTTTTATTGTATGTGTGTGCATGTTTATACACACACACAGTCATGCATACTTATATATGGGAAGAAGGAATGAGGTATTCCGTACTTGTGGAAGCTGGACATGGCCTGACTGAAAGCAGGAAAAAATGTGTGCCAGTGGTATGTTTTTATGTGCAGACACTAAATTAGAGATCACATATGCAAATTCCATTATCTTCATTCCAGAATGCTATTTTCTCATCAGACAACAATCTGAGAAGAAAACAAGATATCAGGGCAATGTTCACAGATTCATAGTACATTCATCTAGAAATCAGTTGCTCGAGATACAGTCTTCTCCTGCAATTCGTGTCCTGAGAGGAACATCAATTAAAGGCAGCTGATAGGCAGTATGGGAATCCATGGAGTTTTTTCCCCCAGCCAGATTGTTCTGGTCATTTAGGGCTCCCTGCTTGGTGAACTGATCTTTTCCTGTGAACAAATATCTTAAGAAAATACTGCATGGTTTCCAGGCAAATACATGCAGACACCAGCCCTTTTATCATCCATGCTCCAACTATCTCAGCTTCTTGATCTGCATGTTGGAAAGTTTGAACAGCATGAGACTTTTTGGTCTTCCCTTTTCATTTTATTATGTTTTAAGCTATTACACGTGAGTTGGTGTTGTATGGGGCTAAGAGACTGAGCAATGAATCAGGAAATTCAGATTTCACCTTAAACGGACTAGGTGAGTGAGGCAAGCCACCTCCCATAGCCTCGGTCTCCTGATCTTCAATATGCAGTGCTGACCATAAGATTGTTGTAACAATTATCATTAAGCAATGCATGTGAATACTTTGAACATTTGCTGATCTTCCTATTCCTGTTTTGGAGAAAACATGGTAATACTGTACATGGAGAGTGCCTACTAAATCTTAGCTATCAAAGAGCAAATCAGCTTATGTATCCGTCAATCAGAATTGGGGAAGATCCTTCTTCCATGATTTACCACTTTTGACCCATTCTGCTTTCTTGTCTCACAGTCCTTGCCCCACCCGCCCACTCACTAATATAGATGTGTATATAACTTGTCCATGGTTTTCATGTGACAAAATGTCAATTTCCTTTGTATGGCATGGATGTCTTCCTAGATGGTGTAATGCAATGGCTTCTCAGTTGAGAATCATTCAAATTGAAGTGTAAACTTGTGAGCAAGCTGTGCTCTTCTTGCCTTATGACCTTTCAGGGTGGTGTATCTCTTTCCTCTCCTACCCCCACAGTTGGAGGCTCGGTGCTGTCCATCCTAGATGAGATGGAGAATGTCTTCATTTGGGAACACCTCCAAGCTTATGAGAGCCAATCCAAAGGGGCCTGGCTGGGGATGGCCTTTAACCCTAAAGGTAAAGCCACTGTTTTTCTACATTAGTTGGCAATTGTACTGTAGAATAGGGAATATTTAATTGTACTGTAGGACTGAGATTGAAGTGTGAAGAGAGGTGTAAGCAGGCTACCTGCAAACTGAGGAGCAGTGAAATCTACCATGAAGTTATCTTCCAATTTGATTCCAGTCGTGTAAATGAACAATGAACTTGTATATTCACTGATACAGCACCATGCAAATGTGCAAAAGAATAGGTTCCTGCTCAGTGGGGCTTACAATCTATAATTAGCCCCAGCAAATTAATAGGCAAAGGGAGGGAAAGTGAAAACAGGAGTAAATATGTCATTTTTGGATGTACATAAGCATAGGTGAAATAGGTTTTGAAGATTAGAGTATAGTGCTAAGCCTCCACGAAAAACATGGGTTGGATGATAGATTTGAAGGAAAATGGAGATACTGTACCATTTTAGATTTTCTGGGAGGCAGTTCCATGTCTTAAGGGGCAGTAAAGGAGCAGTCATTTGAAGGAATAGGAGACTACTAGGGATAATTGTGGTGGAAGTGCAAACATCTTGAACAGGGATGTATCACATGTAAGAGCAAAGAGAAAGGAGAGCTAAAATAAGGAACTTGTCCTGCATTTGGGACCAGCAGGATGTCAGCATAGCAACTGATAGATGTGCCATTTAGAACAGTGGTTCCCAAACTTTGGCCCTCCAGATGTTTTTGACTTCAGCTCCCACAGTTCCTTACTCTTAGCCATGATGGCTAGGGCTTCTGGGAACTGAAGTCCAAAACATCTGGAGGACCAAGTTAGGGAACTACTGCTCTAGAACAACAAATGAGGTAGATGACTTTGGTAGTACCTAGACTAGGTGAGAGGACTCAGGCTAGACCAGAAAGAAGGCTATAGTTCCATCAGCCATGAACCCTTTCTGTTGAGGGGACAGAGAGATAAAGGAGAAACTGTAAAGGGAGAAACAACATTATTTGGTGACAAGATGAAGCAGCCAAGCAGAAATTTGTCAGATGTGCTAGAAAATTCAAGAGATCATGTTATGCATTGAACCAGTTGGTAGCAGAGTGTTAAATTGTTTCTACAGTGCTTCGTTATGCTTTTCTTGCTGTTTTTATTTTTGTTTCCTGTGGAAGTGTGTGTGTGTGTGTGTGTGTGTGTGTGTGTGTGTGTGTGTAGGAGGGAGTTTTCTACAACTGGATTTAGTGAATCTGATCACTGTTAAGTCTTGCATACTGTAAGCATAGCTGCCTTTAGGGATCAAAAGACAAGATGTATAAACGAAAAAGCTATCTCTGCGCTAATCCCCAGATCTCTGCCTAGTAGTCTAGAAAAACAACATATACAGCAGACTTCCCGTATCAGTAAGATGCACAAACTCTTGCCCAAGACAAAGATGACAAAGTGAATGCTTCCCTATAAATACATCCCTTAGTATGGATTTTTTTTCTGATTGTATGAATCTATTCTCCCTTTTCCAATCACATTATATTTTCTGCTTCTATTCCAACTGAGAGATGTCACTGGATATATAAACCTATTTTTCCTCAGCACCACCATCACCACACACAATATTTCTTTCTCCATCTGCCTAGCTCATGCCTCCCTTTCTTCCCTGGCTCTTTATTTGAGATAACTGGTTTTGTGTCCATTGGGAAATTGGCAATGAGTCATATCAAATCCAGCAGTTCCAGTAGAATTGAAAATTGCCTGGTGGACACTCCTCAACTGTCATTAGTTTATAGGCCTTTTGGCTAGTAAGGTTTGTATCCTTAGCCTCCCATCACCCAGTCTAATTAGCTAAGAGTCTTTTTCATGACATGATGCTGGTTTAACTCCCATCTACACTAAGGTGTGAGTTTTGAGGGCTAATGAGTGTGCTTCATTTCCCAGATGCTGAATATCCACAGGGCTGCACCCAGGTGCACCAGGGTGTTTCAAGGGGTAGAAGGTGCAGCCATATGCTGGATGTGGGCATTGCTGTTTCTTCCCTAGGTGTACAAGTGCAGTTGGAACATGTTTGGGAGCCCCTTGGCAGCTGGCCGGTCACCAGAGGGTCCAAGCTGCTCTTATGAGCTTCCTGGGTGCTATTGCTCACTTAAGGAAGAAGAGGTGAAGTGGGAGAAGCTTTTTCTCCCTTCCAACAGTGGTGTAGGCATTGTGTTCTACCAGCACGCTTGTTGGATCTTGGCATTTAGGCCAGCACTAGACTACAGTATCACCCACTAGACTACAGTATCACCCTTGCAACTTGATTTCTAACACACACTACCACAGAATAGTTTAGAAAAAAAAGAATTTGTGTTTTTTTAAAAATAATTTTCTGTATAGGCCTGATACATTTTTAGCAGAAGCACCTTCTCACATCCTCTCTCTCACACAGCATGTTTCTCTGTTATTTGCAGGGGGAACACTGGTGTGGCATGACAACATGGCTGTGAACTATTCGAACTGGGGGCAGCATGACACAGGACCAAGCATGCTCAGCCAAAACAGCTGCTACTGGATCCAGAGCAGCAATGGGGTTTGGCGCTTGGGCTCCTGCACAAATGTCACGATGGGGGTCATTTGTAAGACTGCCCGAGGTAAGCAGGCAATCTGAAGTCCATGCTAAAGAGCAGGGGTGGGCTTCTCTCTAAAGTCTGGCTTCTGCATAAAAGAATTGGGGCAGTGACAAGGTTGAAGGACAGATTGCTTATCTGTAACTGTAGTTCTTTGAGGGATCGTCTGTGAATTCATACAAATGGGCTTCCTCCGCAGAGACATTTGGAACCTTTTAGAATCACTAGGGAAGACTTTTTGGCGGTAGCTCCACCCACCCTATATATATATATATATATATATATACACACATACATACACACACACACACACATACACACACACCTACCTACCTCTAGTGTTCCTGTTCTTTTCACTTCTAATTGGATGCTGCATAGCAGCATAATGAGGGAACATGTGCAAGAGCATGACATGACCTGAGGGAAGGATGGCCGAGTTTGTGTGAATTCAGAGACGACCGCTCGAAGAACTACAGTTACAGGTAAGCAACCTGTCCTCCTTCATCATGGTCTCTTTGAATCACAGAAATGGGTTAGATTAACAAGCTATAGTCACTG
>NC_056527.1:81267637-81281601 GCF_019175285.1 Sceloporus undulatus | reverse complement strand
GAGGAGGGAGTGTTGTGACACCATGTAAGTAAGCCAAAAATGTTTTTATTAAACATGCAAGCAGAAAGCATGCAATGCAACAAATCTCAGTGCAAACCAGAAAGCAACACTGTCCTCCCAAAAACTGCATCATTCCTTGCCCTGGTATCCAGCCTGTAGTGTGAGCTGAAAGTTAATGGCTGGGACCAGACTGCAGCTTTACAGATGTCCTCTAGGGACACTCCACTGATAAAAGCAAAGGATATCGCTACCGCAGTGGGTCAGGAAAGGAAGCGCACACAAGGGGAAGTCACAGGCACTTTGTATCTTGGTCGTCCTTCTTTTTTTTTAAGGATTGACGGTACCAAGGCTGGCTGGTACTGCTTCTGCAGAGGAAGAAATAGATTGTGAAGGGAACCTTTGCCTCCTTGAGCTGTAAGATGGGCTGTAGGTCCTTGAATGGGTGTAGGATGGCCATTGCCAGTACCAGCACTAATGCAAAAGGAAACAAGCAAGGAAGAAGGCATACCATATTTCTTTGCTGTGGTCTTCATCTTATAATCATGATCCAATTTCTCGCCTGCTTCTTTGTTAAAGAGACTGGAATCAATGAAGGGCATGTTCTTTATGATAACTAGGGCTTGATGTGGAAGATCCAATGCTCAAAGCAAGGCATGACGATGGAGGGTGATCGAACCCGACAAGACTTTTAAAATGCAATCTGCAGAGTAACAGGTGGAGTTGATTTGTTGAGCCCCAAGAGAATGGACTTCGCACTGCTGTGCTTGGGCCAAAGGATGGTCCTTGCCTGGGAGCTTATCGAGAAGGGGAAGAATCCTGTCCTAGAGATGTTGTTGAAGCTCCCATGCAGGCAGAGTATTTGACAACAAAAAGACCCAAGGCTGCTGCAGAATACAGTTTGCAAGCCATACCGTCTGATTTCCTGCCCTCCTTGTCTGTGAGTGTCAAGGACGTCCGAGGAGTCTGCTTCAGCTGAGAAGCCTCATCAATAACTGAATTTGGCCTTGGGTGCTCAACAAGCTACGAAGCGTCCAACGGAGTTAAGCTATAGAGGTTGTCAATCTTCTTGGAGGTCGAAGGAATGGTAGCTGGGGCAGTCCAAGAGCATTTGGCAATATGAGCCACAGATGGAAGGAGCCCGATGGAAGCAGGGGTAGGAACCTTGGAATGAATCTGTTCATAATGGAGTGTACCACTTCCAAGTCCAGTGTGTTTGCCATTCAAATAACTTATTCCGAGAAGGAATGGACATCATCAGTTGGAGAGGCAGATTCGTGTACTACAGTAACATCAGAAGGAGACTGAACATGGATTTGAGTTGACGATGACTCCGAATCAGGCGAAACAGCACATGGAGAGTGCAGGAGTTCCAGCAGAGGCCTGTCAGCTAGAGACTCACAGTGCGGAGGGAATGGTGGCACCTGTCATTTAATATGTGCCAAAGCAGATAGATGAGGCCTTAAGGATGTGGCTGACTGAAGAATCACCAAACCTGTCGGAGAGCTTCAGGGATCCTTAGGTACCTCATAGACATAGTGATGGAGGTGGTAGTCAACAGGCATATAATAAAAGCCAATCTCATGATCAAACAGCAAGTTGTGCTGGACTCGGTACAGGCTTCGGATGTGCTTGATGTCAGTACTGACATGGGATCAAGGATCGGATCCGCATTGACTGTCGGTACCAAGGTGGAAATCAGCTTTAGAACGGTAAACTGGGGGAACTGAGAGGCAATCATGGACTTGAACCTGTGGAGAAAGAGAGACCTGCTGGACAAGTGAGGAGAGGAAGACCTCAGAGTAGGAGACCATCATACAGGAGATTCCACCAATTTGCCCTCACAGATCGAAGCAACCTGAAATGTGAAAGTACAGGAGATGTAGGCTTATCAAAAAGTTGCTTGTCTGACCTGGTCACACTCTTAGTAAAGGAGTGGGAGGAAGAATGCTTATGTTTCTTTTTCTTGTCTGCTTTCTCTCCCTTCTCACTGGCTTTCTTAGATGGCTCGGAGGAAGCCTTGGTTACAGCCGATGAAGATTTCTGCTTTTTGGGGGTGGGGGGTCCTTGAGTTTAGTAGACAAAGTCAGGTGTCGATGATTGGATTCGAGTATACTTTGCTGATGATGGTTTGTGGCTTAACCTCGAGGAGCTCAAATGAGCAACATCAGTCTGTTGGGCAGACTCCTTCATAAAAGGCCTTCTATGAGGCAGAGATGGCAGAGGAACCAAGACAGTAGCAGTCAGGGGCACATGAGGCTTCAAGGCCCTCTCATACAATAACAACTGCAGATGAAAGAGCCGGGTTTTTTTGGCCTGAGGGGTAAAGGGCCTGAAGTAAGTGTAGGCCTGCATGTTATGCCCCTCATCCAGACAGAGCAAACAATGAGTGTGTTTGTCTTGCTATGGGATTTTTGTGCCACATTCCTCACATCTCAAACGACATAGATTGAGAGGCCATATTACTGGTCTGAGGTCAAATCTGTGAAGGTCAAACAATGTCCAAATCACAAAGCAGAGAGTAGCCAAGTTCAGACAGAAACAAAAGCCAGCAAAAATTCTATGCCAATGCCAAAGTCTGAAAAAAAGCTGAAATTCAAAGCCAAAATCTGAGATCAAAAACCGTTATATTCAAATTGAAGAGGGATTCTAAGAAACAGTTCCTTCGATGCTGCTAGCGCAGCAGACAAAAAGGAACTGAGGGAAAAGAGCAGGAACGCTAGGGGTATATACAATGGACCCTTGTTATACGCTGGGGTTTGGTTCCATTAAATATAATGACATAGCAAAATGGTGTCCCTTATAAAAAATCGAAAATCAAGGTTTGATATTTGAAATTTATACTTTTTAACATTTTCAAACCGTGGATACTTGAATCTGTGTATAAAAAAGCCATGTACAGTCGGCCCTTCTTATACACGGATTTTTTATACACGGACTTAAGCATACACGGTTTGAAAATGTTCCAAAAAAGTATAAATTTACCTTGATGTTCCATTTTTTATTAGGGACACCATTTTGCTATGTCATTATACTTAATGGGACTTGAGCATACACGGATTTTGTTATACACGGGGGATCTTGGAACCAAACCCCAGCGTATAACAAGGATCCACTGTATAAGAAGGGCCGACTGTATAGGTTGGGCAGAGCTACCGCCAAAACGTTTTTCCTAGCAATTCTAGAAGATTCCAAATGTCTCTGCGTAGGTGCAGGAAACCCATTTGCGTTGTTCACAGGGACCACGATGAAGAAGTGTATTTATTTCTATACTGTTGTGTGGAAAAATTGCAAAAGATCTAATCCTTACAACAACCTGTAAGACTGGCTACATGGGTTAGAAAGAAGAGACTGATTAAATGGGTAAGAAGGCTGGCCAGTAAATGGTGGGTCTCCATGTGGATTTGGTGGGGTGGACACCTGATTGGCTAGAATAAATGTGGATGTGAATGTTGTGCCTTATTTTCAGCAGTTGATGGCTGCTACATTTTAGGCTTAGGAGTTCATCACTAAGGACGAATCCCATGCAGAAACTAAATTTAAACTGAAAATAATCCGCATTTGCAGGTTGTTTTTCAGATGGCGTTTGGGATTAACCTGAACAGAAAGTGGGAAAAAAAATCCTCATTTGCAGGATGTTTTTCAGACAACATTTGCGTGAAAGAGAAATAATGCTAAAATAACCTGAATGCAAAGTTGTCAAAACCAGCTCCTTTTTACTTCCCTAAATTCTGAAAGTACAAAGGAGCTTTCGGTTTGGATATTTTTGCATTATTTCTCTTTCACGCCTACGCAACTGACAACACCCGAATTTTAAAATCCCATTTCTGCATGGGATTTTACCAATCCCCCCTCCGTGTGATAAAACTCTTTAGATGAGTTGGGAGGGAAATGTACAGTGTGTTATCTAGGGCTTTAGTAGGAATTTGCAAAGCTTTGCAGATTCATGGAATTTTTCATAATATAGACTGGAAAGAGTCAGGTTTCAAGTAGAGGGGATAGGGAGAGTGGGAGCTGGGTTAGATAAACCTAACCATATCTTTTGCATTCTGCCTGATGAAGAATTCTATTAACACTAGAAGTACTTATAACTGTACCTTGCAGGAGTTAAAATAATGCAAGCGCAACACATGGAGGGGTCAGTATAGAATGGCTTGAAAAGCATTGGATAATTTTCTTTGAGCAATAGGTCAAATTGTACTGGGGACAGTCAACTAAGTTTCTTTTTCTGTCTCTCCCCGGCTCTGCTTTCCTCGTTTTATTTTTCCATGGCAGTGGAAGAAAGCCAGCTCTCCAGATCAGGTATGTATCAACTAAAAGTGAACATTTTGCTTTCTTGTAGATCATGGTAGCTCTGCTCCTTGAAATTCCTTTAAACACCAGTACTGAAATTAGATCAGTTTATAGTTTTTTAATGTCTGTAAACCCAGGGCTTTGTGTATTCTGCATTATGGATGTGGCAACAAATTCTAGGGGTGTGTGTGTGTGTGAGAGAGAGAGAGACTGAGGGAGAAATGTAGTAAACATATCATCTGTATCACTTATGCAAAGAAACAAAGAAATGCATAGGAAAAAATGGCATTCTAAGGCCTGAAACAGACAGGCCAAAAGGTCCGCCATAGGGCTGCATTGGGGACATGGAGTTTAGACTACATACACCCCAAACACAGTCTGAAGCTACCCTGACGCCACTCCAATCCAGAAGAGCTGGCTTGAAAATGAGCAGAAAACCCCCCACTTCTTTTCAGAGTCTGGTTGGAAACAGTGGTGATAGTTGCTCTGGTTGCTGCATTGCCAGGGCGAATGGTGTTGGGGCGGTCTGGTCTGTATGACCCCTAAGAGAGTCATATTAAATTCCACTTGTCTTGTAGATGCAAAAATAAGTTTGAAATCCAATTGACAAATCCTAGTGGAATGTGTGGATCTGGAAACTGCTCAAATTAGCAGTGTCTGTTAGGGAAGGGATGAGTCTCCCTTCCCTGCAAATGTTCCTCTTCCTCTTCCACAAAGATGTAGAATTAGTTTTGCAAACTGAACATAGGACATCTTTGTAAAATGTATGTCTGGACTCAGAATTTGTGTTACAAATAGCTACATTTGGTGCCAAAAAAGGACAAATACAAAGTGTGTAAAAAAAGCCTCCTTGGCAAAAAGGGTTCAGGTGGAAGTTCCTCCTTTTGGAACCCACATGACAGGAATTTCCCTGCTTCAGTGTGTCTGCTTATAATTCCTCATATTGTATATATTAACCAAAGTATAACCAGTCATGGGAGTTCTGTGCACAAAAGGATCTTGCTAACTTCTCTCTGAAGTCTCTCTACCAAAGTAAGCTTTTATTCCGTATCCTTCTTTCTTTTCTGCAGCTTTGTTGGAGAACACAAAGGCCATTGCAGTGGTCATTCTCTCCTCCTTAGCACTGTGTGCATTGATAGCTATTGCCATCTACCTGTACAAACGTCGGTGGAGCTCAGAGCGTGGGACATTTGAGAGTGCCCGATACAGCCGTACCAACTCCAACCCTAGTGAATCTGCTGAGAAGAATATCTTGGTGTCTGATATGGAGATGAACGAACAACAAGACTAATGGTGGAATTGTTGACCATAGGGGTGGGTGGGGAGGGAGAACATGGAAGGGAGGGACATGAGTGCCTGGCATACATACTAGCTCAAAAGTAAGCCCCTGATGAAAGCAGAGAATAACAGGAGAATTATTGCAGTGGGATGGGAAGATGAGACAGCAAACCATGAAGGGAGATGTGGAGAAATATAAAAAGATGTTTTCCTTTGGGAACCCATCCCATGTCTGCATGATGCCAAAAGAAATCAAGAGCTGGTTTTGTAAGTCTGTCATATCCAGAGAGAAGCTATGGAAGGAGAGGAGAGTTTATGTCTTGGAGAAAAATCCCATTAGGCATTCTCTAGTCTCTCTGGGTACCAGCAGAGTAATCTCCACATCTTCTTAGAAACTGAAAATGTAAACATTTTTCCTGGTTATAATGCCAAACTAAGGAAGGGCCTTGCAGAATTTTCTCACCTCTCTCTTGGTAAGAACATGACTTTGCTGTATTGCATTACTCCTTGGAGCCATGTAGCTAATTAAAGAGTGTAAGGCTCTTGAATTCCAGTTAATGGTGACTGAACCTTCTTGGTGTTGAGAAACTGCAAGAAAATTTCTTCTCCAGCCATATGTAGCAACCATTCTGCTGTTAAATTCTGTTGCCACAGAGGGCTTTTCCGCAAAAATGTGCAAGTGGCATCACAAGCACTTTCACAGCTACAATTGACCTCTCAGTGCTAGATACACATTACAGGTATGTCCTTGGAATGTGAGGAAGAAGTTAGGAATGGTGCTGTTTGCTTCTTTTTGTCACAATTTTGACTAGCGAAACTTATACAAGTGAAGGAACACCGTTTGGAAAGAATATCACTAAATTGTCCCCTCTGAACCATGCGGCGAGAAGTTCACAAAATGGCTAGCATGAGGTTGTCATTTGCTGCTAGTTATTAACACACTTTCCAGAAGTTGCAGTGATGGCACAGCTACAATTGAAACGTTCATAGAAATGTTGAAAATGAACTAGCTATACTGGAGGAAAGGCTGCATCTTCCAGGAGAAAATATAGTGATTCAAGTTCTTAGCGAATGCATTATGCCTGAAACAGAGTTAGTGCCCCAAGGGACAAATACTACAAGACACAGGAAATAAATGCATCTTTTGCACAAAAGCCTATATTGCAGAAAGGCGCTCAGAACATCCGTATATCTTGGGTGGAAAACTAGTGCTAACATGCTTGGTTTTAAAAAACATTTTGTTGTTGCCTTGCTGGATAAGTTATAAATAACTTGTTTTGTGGTAGCCCTCATTTTACACTGTATCAAAGTATTCAAGTGTATGTGATAGTTACTCATTTGGGGCTAGTATTTTATGTCTGCATAGAGCTGATGCCCAAGTGCTCTAGAATCCCTCCCTCCAACACTTTGTTTTTTTATCATTTGAAGAAGTGCAACAAAACACTTGGTTCTTCTGGTTTCTGGAACAACATGCAATCTTGCCAATCTGGGCTTCAATCTTAGCTACTCAGAGCCAGGGAGAGACTATCAGCCTAGCACATGTCCTTTTGTGAAAGAAATGTGGAATGAAGAGAACCTTGTTTGGGCTGGGAACCCTGCAAGAGACATTCCCTTTTCTCATCTTCTTCCAACAAAATAATTTTTTATGATGGCTGTGACAATGAATGGAGGATAGCTATTTTTGCTACTCAAGTCATTATTAGAATTATTGTAAAGGGGAAATAATCTGGTGATTTTCACTTAAGCTGGACATTAAGTGTTTGTAAAAATGTTTACTATTGTCTCTCTCATCTTTAAGAAACTGAAAAGTGCCATAACTGCCTATAATATGAGTTTCAGAGACAATCTTAAGTTTTCCAATTCTTTTGTTTTCCCTGATGACTGCTGCTTGCTTTCTGGGTTTCTTTTTTTGCTTCAGACAAAGTTATACACACATCTTGATTTATAGCAAATTTGCCCATCTGTTCTGCTCAGGGAATCCTTCCAAGGGCTTAATCCGAATTAGCATCAAGCCCTGGACTCTATTCCATACTTGGGCTCCATAATGGAGTATGTAAAGTAATAGTGTCTTTGAGTATGGGCACCTTCCTCTTACTGATGAAGCCTTACATATTGGGGGGTGATGCATTTCATTTTACAAGTCAATCCGGAGTGTACATGTGTGGGGGCAAAATGAGGGAATTACCCCCTATATGTATTGTGTTCTCCAGTGAAATGTTCCTTCAGTCCCCAAATTTCTAGCATTGTAGAAACTCAAAACGTGAGTTGAGCATTCAGAAATACAATTTAGTCATTCAAAGGAAAGGCACAGGCAAAGTTACCAAAGAAATGTGAGCACAGCAAATAAGAGTTCTAGATACGATTGATTTTCATTGTCTCATTCTCTGCAATGCTAGAAATTTGGGGACTGAAAGAAAATTATATTGATGAGGCAGAAGGCCCTCATTCTGCTTTCTTCACATAGCTACACTCCTGAAGTCAATCACTGATCTTTTTGCAACACCATCTAGCAGAGCATTCTTATGTATTGTGGAAATAGCACAGGCTGGCAAAATGAACACCATTGTTCACTGGAAGGGATCTTCTCTGAAATTCTGGATTCTTTCCCAGTAATGTTTGTGTGTAGCACAGGTGTTCACTCTGTATTTTAACTGGGAAGCATTTGTGAAAAGATATTCTGCCAGGAAGGCAGACAGGCTGACCAGCCAAAGTATATTCAGGAATTAAGTGCAATAGCAGAGCTGAAAGGAGGGAAGGTTGTACAATAGCAACTTCTTCATCCACCCAGCTTTACATGCTGCTGCTCCGTCTCTTCTTCAGTAATGACAACACTATAGTCACCCCTCACCAATTTTAATAATTTTATTTACTTTTTCAGCTTATCTTTTGGTTTCAAGGTGAACTGACACAGAATTAAGACAATTCACAATGAATTTCATACATGGAAGTGGGAAGGAGTAGCATTGCGCACCCCAAATTTTGAAAATATTTGTTTGGAATTACTGAAAAATGCTTTAGCTTAAATATTCTATCACCCTTTTGAATAATGTGAAAAGGTACTGAAAAAACCTGGCAACTTTTAAAATAGTGTACTTTTGCTTTTTTATAAAATAAGTCTTCTAGAATCTTCAAATAAAGCTTCATTTCCCATCAGTTTTAGCAAAACCAGATTCTTCCACTGTTTTCAGTGGCAATAGGGAGGCAAAGCAATGTCTGATGGTGTCTATTTTTTTGGTTTTGTTTTGCTTTCTTTGCTGTAAAAGATGCTGGCAAGATTTTGGTTTGGATAATAGAAACACTGTGTATTGACAATGGCTGTGACTGGACTAATGGATTTCAAAGCAATCGATCTTGTAGTCCTTTGAGTAAGACTACATGCAAAAGAGCAGCAGCTTGAAAATGCAATTAATGTTTCTTGATTTAGCCAAACTGATTTTAGCAGCCTTGTAGCTTGCCACTAACCCATTTGATTGAAGTGAGGAACAAAGTCTCCTTTGAGCTATGTAGTTAGCTGGACCCACCACTCAAGTCATGCTAAATTACAAATATAAATGGGTATATAGACTGAAATCATTTCCGCGGTACTGGATTTTACACAGAACATTATTAACTTGGTGGCTGTGTAACCTGCTCATCTGATCATGGAACTTCCAGCTTTAGAGCAAGATAGGAATACGCATGCTAGTGTCCACTATTGAACTCTATGTATTACCATGATGAGAATTCTTTAAAAAACCTTAACTCTCAATAGCAGTTTTGGACAAAACACGGGAGACAGATCTCATCACCATGAAATAAAAGTTAAAATTCAGTGCTCTTGTCATCATGAACATATTATGACTCTGTATCTGCTAAGACAGGCTGTTGTCTGGGCTACAAATCAAGATACTCCTTTCGCTCAGTAAAGACTTTCACTGTTTAAATTTAATCCACCAAGGCAATGTCTTATGAAAAAGCACATACACATCGGCAACAAGCATGTTAGATGTGTCATTCCCTTCTGATGAGAGGCTGGCTTGGTACAAGAACACCTGTTTGGCAGATGGCCAGTGTCAGAAGTACCTCAGCCCATGTACAGATCAACTATACCACGATGTTGTATGTGTTATACACATTTTCAAAGGCTGCCTCTAGATTTTCACACTTTTGGACAGCCGTTACCACACAACATATTTCAAATGTATCCCTGCCTCAGTAATAAAAACAACTTGGAAACTGCAGCCCTCCCATGCATTGCTACTTTTAAGGACTATTATTATTGTTAATATTAATCTGAAATGAGCAGTGTAGTATGTGATGCACAGAATGCAAACATGAAATGGTTCCTAGTAGTCTACAGTGGTTGCATAATAAAGATGTACCGGAGGGCAGTAACTTTGCTTAAACTCTTCTTCATACCAGATGATTTATACCAAAACATCTGATAGAGAAGAGTGCCTTCTCTGATATTCACCCTTGTAATGCACCCCAATAGTAATAACCCTGCTCACCTATAGTATATTTATTCTCTTAAAGGGGGATGGGGGTTCTGAAAAATTAACAATTTTTATTAGTATCTTGAGCCATTTAAGAGAAAGTAATACTGTAATATTATCAAGTTGATCATATAACATACCAGCATATTTACATTTGTGTGCTATGGAATGTCCGTTGTCAAGGCTGGGCATACAACTCATTTTTAATGTACAAAAAGATTCTTGCAGTCCAAGGAACCTCTGACCCACAGAAGTGCAAATATGTAAAATGATACAGACTGGATTTTATAGCAGGTGTAGCAAAAGTAGATACCTAATTCACCATTCCAAATAGCTGCCAAAAGAACAGCTATTGCTTAATGGCTGGTGGCCAGTTTGAGAGAGATTAAAACATTTTCACTCTGCCAGTTGCTGTTATAACCCGCGTTGTTTCAAAACGTTTGTTAATAATTTAAAAGCAACAACACAAGAATCAAACTACACAAACAGCCACAACAGCCCCAGACCCTTAGAAGACTTTAGATTTAAATGGTGACACTGAATACGAATGGTGTACATATTCATTGTGGCCTGGTGATAAGAAAGAGGGTGAAAATGAAAAGATGTGGAGAAGGGTTCCCTTTTAGATTCTGAGAAAGAGTTTGCTTCTGTAGAGTCACCATGCCGGTTCTTAGCCACTGCTGCTAGAGTTGGCCGAATCTGGAAATATGGAAGAAATCAACCATTTAGAACATTTTTCTCCATAAAGCAGCAGGAGTCGTTTTAAATATATTCAGTAAACTATTATTCAAAAGATCAACGAAAGCCTAATAGTATAAACCCACATTTAGTTACTTACCTAACCCACAGAGGTCAATTATGTAATAAAATCAAAATGTCAGAGAAGCCAGGCTCATGTGACAGGAACATATTACATGTTACAAGCTCACCTAACAGGAATATATATTTGTCCAGTGATGCTATTTGTACCTCGAAACGAGTCAAAAGAGGATTTACTCAGCAGTCAATCTTACAACTTATTGTAAATGCTTAGTTTTGAAAAATGACATAAAGAAAGATGCCATGTTTGTCATGCTCATGTTGCATTTTTCTTCAGCACTGATGAGCCACATCATTTGAGCAATTAGAAGCCAAAGAGAAGATGTCACTTCTAGGTAAATTTAACCCTTGGTTCCTTTTCTTAAAAAATAATAATGATTGGCTTCTTGTTGGGTGCCCTCAAGTTCTTTCTGACTTATGTTGACTCCAAGGTGAACCTATCATGGGTTTGCTTAGCAAGACTTGTTCAGAGGGGGTTTGTCATTACGCTCTGCTAAGAGGTCACAAATTGCCCAAAGTCACTAGTGGCTTTCCATGGCCAAGCAGGTGCACCATGCTGGGTCTCTAATGCTTGGAATGACCATTCCAATCTTTATCTTGTTCTGTTTCATGTCTTCAAAGACAAATTCTGTCTTCAAACACAAATGCCTTAACTTGCTACCAGTAATGAATGTTATGTAGTTACTGCTGAGGAACATCAGCTAGTGTTCCCTTCTCAATGTTTCACGCATTGTGCAGGATGTTTTTGCAAAGAGAATGTGCAGCTGAAAAAAGGACCTAGTCATTCTTTGTCCTAGTTGAGTGGAGACAGTTGTTAAGATAGGGGGAGAGTGTATGCACATATTCAGAGGTGGATTTTATCACTTATCTGGTACATTGCCATAAAACCAATTTATTGCCTTGGCCTGGTCCAAATGAAGGCCTGCCAAAGTCTGCCTCTTCGCTTAACAGAGATTCCTATGAATCTGGAAGCCATGAGCCAGAGCATAGCTGATACTGATAAATACCTACTTTAATCCTTCTGTGGTTTAGTGAAGGGTTGGGGCCCACTGAGCTACATTTTACTCTGTCCAGTTATTTCAGCAAAAACTAACTGTCTTGGGGCAATGTAAAGACATTTGTTTGTTTATTACCTTGTCCTTTTTCTCAGCAAAAGACTCAAGGTGACTCACAATAGAATTAACAGATACAATAAAAACACAATTAAGTTATAATGCTGAACAAGATTAAAACAACAGAAATACAGCCAATGTTAAAAGCAGAATAAAAAAGTGCAACATCCCATTAAAAGCCCTCTCCTAGCAGCCAGTCAATTATCAAAAGTGTGCCTCCATATAAAGGGCTTTCCCTTCCAGCAAAAGCACAGCAGGGAAGCCTAGCCTCCTTTGGAAGTGAATTCTGTAACCTGGGAGTAGGAAATAAACTTTTGTGGATGAGAGCCCATACATACATACATGTATGAAAGGGAGGGGAAGTTATAAACAGTGGTATCTCTTTATCTTTGGGTGATAGACTTAATATTTGCAGATAATTCCCTAAAAGCTACTCAGTGGCAACAGACCATAAACCTGCACAGAGACTAGATCCTTTAACAAACCAAGATGCCAACTTTTCCCCATATTCAAGCACAACACCACTATCAAGGTGAATTATTCTAGTGTAATCTCCTTTACTGGACACTATAAAGGGGGATATCCAGAAGCTCCTTACACAAGGTTTCCTCACCAGCATCGCAACAGAAGCTGAGGAGCACATGGGTACAACTGCACTTCCAACCCAAATGACCACTCAATAAATAGTTGCCATTACACAATGTGTATGATGAGGAAGCAGCAGCCTTTGCAATGCTGGATGTCCATTGTAAATATGCTAGGGGAGCTTTATGCAAGTCACATCTTGGCCAATGCCAGCAGTACTATCTGGGACTCACTGATCTGCTCACTGCACACTGTACTATACAGTATCATCCAAAATCCACAAGACAGTGATACTTTTATTAGACCAACTGAAATGTACAGTATACATGTTGCAAGCTTTTGAAGCTCCACTGGCTTCTTTATCAGGCAAAAAAAAAATGATACAGGAGAAAAAAAATTGATGATCTTAGTCATAGCCCTGCATTTGGTCAAGATGTTGTAGTTAGTGTATTCTATAGATATAAATCTGTCATGAAAAATGGCAACAATCAGGAACCCTTTAACCTGTCTTAAGCATTCTACCATTGACCTGAATATTGCATATATTGCCCACAGGACCTTCAAATGGAGATTCAGTATGAAACAACTGAACTACAACTTATAGGAAATTTGATTCTATTTTCTTTGGCCCTTTACCAAGACAGTGGACTCATTTACTATCTGTATTAACATAGCATATGAAGAATTATTGTGTTATCATCAATTACTGTTATTGAGAACAGTCAATATACGTACATTATTTTCTGAATGGTTAATATAATTTATTTGTCAGCTACCCATATCCATTTTGTTACAGACTATGCCTCTTGTATTTCAGTCATTTTGTTTTATTGTTCAGTTATCCTTTATATTTCAAGGGTCTATGTGTAAGACACACATTCATACATTCTAACTCAGCCAGTACTTCATGCCTCACTTTAAATCCATGCTTTAAAACAGATGTCTGCTAGGGCTACAAATCAAAAGTTGTATAACTATCCCATCTTTTTCTTCTTCTCCATAGAATTTTTCAATACAGTGTTGTTTTTTACAATGGATGGAGCATTTGAATGTTCTAAATCAGGGGTAGGCAACCTGCGGCCCGCGGGCCAGATGCGGCCTGGCAAAGCCTTGGGACCGGCCCCAGCCCAGTCCTGCCGCCAATTGCCGCCAGAGCCTTTGGCCTCTCGCGTGAGGGTGTGGGGCCTTTGGCCTATCAGAAGGAGGCGGGCAAGGGGGGCAAGCGGCAGGCAAGGGGGGCAATTGTCTATAGAAGCCTCCCAAACATGCATTTATATTAATATTTTGTAAAAAATCAGCAAATTTTTTTGCGTGTCCTCCACTTTTTTTTTTAAAAAAAAGTGTCCTCCTTTTGAAAATTTTGTCCTACATCTGTCCTGGTTTATTTATTTATTTAATTTTAAAA